>NW_018480056.1:91561-212391 GCF_002113885.1 Mizuhopecten yessoensis | reverse complement strand
GCCAGAGATGAAGATAATAGAGGAGCTGGGGGCTGGGGACGGGGAGGGATGAGGGTAATAAAGCTTGGGTCTGAGAGCTTTGGGTGGGGGTAAGGATGAAGATGAAAGATGAAAGATGAGTTGGGTTGGGACTAGGGGTAAGGAAAGGGTTAGGGTGATAGGGGAGGCGGGGATGGGTTTGGGATGGTGGAAGGGTAGGTTATCCTTCCTTTCCGCAACTAGTGATCAAAATTTGCAAATTGTGGAAAATCAGTAGCATGCGCAGCATTAGAAAAAGAGTATGAGTGGAAAGGATGGGGGGATTGAGATAAAAGACATGGAGTAAGGGGTAATGAGGTAAGGATGCATAAAGGGTGTGGATGGGTATGGAGAGATGGGATGAGGAGTATAACATGTAAAGGCAGTCATGGGGAAGATGGGGACAGTGTGGTGGAAAAGGGGGATAAGAGAGAGGGGAGGTAATGGGAATCATAGTGAGTGATTGGAAAAGGGGAGGTAATAGAGGAGATATACATTGTATATCATTGGGTGGGGATGATTGGAAAAGTATGAAACTTTTGCATACATCTAATCTATTGTATCACAATGCGTTGTAAACAAAGTTTAGGACTTTTACCTCTATAATGACCTTTGACCTATGACTTATTGACCTATATATTATACTATCAAGCTGTTAAAACATCGTAACAATTTATCCTGCTATACAGTTTAAAATACTTATTATTACCTACTTTGAGTATATGTAAATACTGTGTGCCTGTCTGTGAGGAAACTTACCTGATGGAGTTACCTGGTCATACAGGTAAACATATACCTATGTTTTTCTATTTACACCTATATATATATTTAAATGGGTCAGGTATAGATGGCTAACAGGTATAGAACACCTATCAAACAGTGACCTATTATACCCTGTTACTACTGTGTATACAAATGTCTTATGTAAAATAAGTACAAATCATTCGTCCTCACTTCCACAGGAAGTTTAACCACAACAGTGCTGTAAGGTCAATCTAGGTGATGTTAAGTTCATTACTGGTAAGGTAATATCTAAGTTAAACTTATATCACCATCCAACATAGGTCAATATTTGTCACCTTTCAATATAGGTCAATCTTCGTCACCAAAAATATTTGTCAATATTTGTCAATCACCCTCCAGTAATAAGTCAATTTTCGTTATCCAGTAAAAAAAAATCAAGTACCATGTGGTGTTGTAATAGACAGGTGCTTTTTTAAGATAAGTGTTCGTAAAAGACAGCTGTTTGTTTTAGACAGGTTATACATGTAGATTCAAAACTATGAAAAAATACCATTCGCCAATAAGTTGATATGTAAGGCTGAGACTTTTTTATTGACAGTCAAGCTGATCATGACCATTTTCTAAAATCTATCCTCAGTGATCGATCAGGGACCTTGTTTCAGAAATCCCAGCTTATTTTTGCCCCTGTATAGATATTTGAAAGCCTCAGATTGTACTATACATGTATATAGTCAATGAAACAATATCATATCCAAGTTCTGACCACCTTACCAAACAACCATACATAAGATCTTCGGACATTCAACTGGTGACATTAAATGAACCTTGTGTCGGCCATTTTACTTTACACGAAGGGGTAACACATGTATCCGGCTTATTACATACATTAAAATGCTGTCAGATCACTAAGTACCTGTAACATCTATCAACACTAAGCCGGAATCACCTCACGCCGTGTAACGGCTGGGACGTAAAGCCATAGCGATCACGTATGGACAATGTACTGTACAAGAACATCCACACTTGCCCATAAAAAAATGTTCCCTTTTCCTTACCTTTTAATCAAGTTTTAAAGCTTTATAACTGACGATGTGCCTTTTATTAACACAAAACCACTAAGCTTAATTAAAAAATCAGTTTTTATGAGGCAAATTTTCCATGTTTGACATAAAATGTCTCATAGTCCAGTTATTTGAATATATATAGCAGAATACACATTTTTTCAGATAAAATACATCTATTTATACATTTTTACTGATCCCTATAATTAAAACGGAGCATTTTGGAATTTAAATTAATCAGTTGCACCAATAAAGAACATCACATCAGAAACATTTGCTAAAGAAGTATATCTTATTCTCAAAATTTTGATAAGCTGAAGATTTGAAAGAACTGCTTCATGTAGATTATTTAAGTACATTTACTATGTAGACGGTTGCCAAGGTGATCAAGTGTAAATTATTTGTATACCACATTTTGAATGGTCACATATTTAGAAGAAAATAAATGTTTTAAACTTTACATAAAAAAAAAAAGTTTTACATTTTAAATGTTTGAGTTGTGTTGGAGTTATTTCCCTTTACTACCTTAAACATTACACCTGTCCCCTGATATGTGTTTTAGTTAAGGATGTATGCTACCTTACCTATTGGGTACCTGAGACTTTTGTTAGAATCCCTTAGCTACCTTATACATTACACCCGTCCCCTGATATGTGTTTTAGTTAAGGATGTATGCTACCTTACCTATTGGGTACCTGTGACTTGTGTTAGATTCCCTTAGCTACCCTATACATTACACCCGTCCCCTGATATGTGTTTTAGTTAAGGATGTATGCTACCTTACCTATTGACTACCTGTGACTTGTGTTAGATTCCCTTAGCTACCCTAATTGTGATTTGTGTCAGAAGTAAAGATATATACTATGTTTCACAATACATTTGTGATTTGTCTTTGAGTTTCAGTTGCATGCTACCTTACACATTTTATCTGTAATCTGTATTTGAGTTAGGGGAGTATGCTACTTTGCACATCATACCTTGACTTGGGATTCAGTGAAAATAATAAGAAGGATTCTGACAGAGGCTCAGAAACATTTATTGGATTGAGGACCCTTGCTTTTTTCCTTCAATGTTTGGCTGGGGACCCCCTAATGTACAACAGATATATATATCCTGAGATATAATATTTCACATTCCATCCTGATACAATAGCACTGACCACATCAACACTGATGGTCAATTGAAGGAGTATCACCTAACATTGAATCATACTCTTGACCTCATGGACCCAGAGTGTGCACACTATCCACTGAGCCACTATGAGGTGGTTCAGTATAGAGACTATACATAGAGACTAACACAATGTCATTGTGTACATCACATTCCTATGTATGTTGTACATTATGATAGCTATGTCGTTACAGGTGTATCAACCGTTATCTACCTGTGAAGAAACGTGTAGGTATGTATGTACATGTACTAATACACATACATCAACATATCATTAACCCCCTAACTTCTCATAGCTCTGGTACTGTAATTCCTGTGTTATAACTCCCCATAACTCTTGTTACCGTAGTTATTGTTTAATAACTCTGTTACTCTGGTGTCATAACAAAGTTACTACATAATTAACCTCGAAAACTTTAGTGTTATGCCGTAGTTACTATGTAATATTCCCAATGACCCTGTGTCATACCGTAGTTACTAACTATGTAATAAATCCCAATAACCCTGTGTCATACCATAATTACTATGTAATAACACCCAATAACCCTGCATCATACCGTAATAACTGTGAAATACATCCCAATAACCCTGTGTCATACTGTAATTACTATTCAATAAATCCCAATAACCATGTGTCATACCATAACTTGAATCTCAGGTTATCGTAAGGTGCTGTTCCTCCAGCTCCTTTGATTGTAGACTAGGTTCACCTTGCTAGACCTCTTATGCGTCATACGTTTATATCATGTTTATAGGTGACATTGTCTCGGATTGGCATTGATAATCAGCCCTTTAATAGTCATTCTTTTCATATCGGAGGCAGTACCTCAGCCGCAGCAGCTGGGGTGGAAGATCACGTTATACAGACCCTTAGTAGGTGGTCATCTGATTGTTTCATACATTACATTCGCATAGATCCTGCTACCATCTGCCGAGCTCAGCAGAAGATGTCCTCCCGATCTTAGAACAGCATGGTTGGGTTTTCTTTTTTCTTTTTCGGCCTGGGACAGATATTTATGATTTCCAGTTTTTATGGGGTTTTGGATATCAAAAAAATAAAATGTAATTAGGGTATTGACTACCAACTGTTTCAGTTGTTTTTAAGATCCTTTATATATTCTATTATTATTTATTGGGGGCTCTCACTCTATGTTGAAACATATAGTTCAATTTTGGCATTTAATTCTTGGGGAATTCTACCCCCAATCTTATAATAATATTATACATGTAGTATTTTACGACAGTATGTTTCAGCTTCTCTCATATCGTTGAGGGTCTAGCTAACATATTCAGCTTCTCTCATATCGTTGAGGGTCTAGCCGTAGTCGTTGAATATTCCATTTCTCATGCAGCTTCTCCAGGGTCGCTCGCAGAGTCTAGTAGCTTCTCTGGAATCGTCCAGGGTCTAGTTGCTTCTCTGTATCTTTGGAGTCTTGCTCGATCATGTAGCTAGCTACTCTGGGACACCTCAGAGTCCAGATTCTTTAAATTTTAAATATCCTATTAGTAAGTTTAATCGTTTTGGTATAGAGTGAGTAGCCCCTGATACGCCAAACTTGTAGCTTGTATGTATTATAACTGTAGTAATAAACAGGTTAAACTGTTCTTGCGTGTTTAGTTGTATATAAAATGATAGTTTGATATTTTAATATTAAACTATAGTTTATATACAATGAGTTTGCCTTGCTGCCTATGTTTTCTGTTTTCTGTAATGTAGGTCGTATGTATTTATGTAGTTGCCAATTAGCATGTATGTTAATGAAAGTAGAGGGATGCTGCTGATTGACCAATCAGCGTCTGCCTAAGGGAATGCCCTGTTAGGGATTTGGAGCCCCCACAGCATAGTTTTCTGAATCATTGAAGGAGATTGTTGTGCATTCCCACCCGCCATCCCCTTCAGCACCTGTAATTGTACTGTTTATTCATGTAATATATATATATAATCTGTACTTTATATATGATTGTAATACCATATACGTATGCTATAACATTACTTTGGTGCTTTGGTTTTGCTATACCCTTAAACTGTCATATGAATGTCATCTCAGTTGGTCTCCTGATTTTGTTTTAATTGTTTGGGCTACTCACTCTTAATTTTAAAACATATAGTTTAATTTTGGCATTTAATTCTTGGGGAATTCTACCCCCAATCTTATAATAATATTATACATGTAGTATTTTACGACAGTATGTTTCAGCTTCTCTCATATCGTTGAGGGTCTAGCTAACATATTCAGCTTCTCTCATATCGTTGAGGGTCTAGCCGTAGTCGTTGAATATTCCATTTCTCATGCAGCTTCTCCAGGGTCGCTCGCAGAGTCTAGTAGCTTCTCTGGAATCGTCCAGGGTCTAGTTGCTTCTCTGTATCTTTGGAGTCTTGCTCGATCATGTAGCTAGCTACTCTGGGACACCTCAGAGTCCAGATTCTTTAAATTTTAAATATCCTATTAGTAAGTTTAATCGTTTTGGTATAGAGTGAGTAGCCCCTGATACGCCAAACTTGTAGCTTGTATGTATTATAACTGTAGTAATAAACAGGTTAAACTGTTCTTGCGTGTTTAGTTGTATATAAACTATGTAATAAATCCCAATAACCCTGTGTCATACCATAATTACTATGTAATAACACCCAATAACCCTGCATCATACCGTAATTACTGTGTAATACATCCCAATAACCCTGTGTCATACTGTAATTACTATTCAATAAATCCCAATAACCATGTGTCATACCGTAATTATTATGTAATAAATCCCAATAACCATGTGTCATACCGTAATTACTATGTAATAAATCCCAATAACCATGTGTCATACCATAATTACTATGTAATAAATCCCAATAACCATGTGTCATACCATAATTACTATGTAATAAATCCCAATAACCATGTGTCATAACGTAATTACAATTCAATAAATCCCAATAACCATGTGTCATACCATAATTACTATGTAATAAATCCCAATAACCATGTGTCATACCATAATTACTATGTAATACTCCCAATAACCCTGCATCATATTGTAATTACTATGTAATAACTCCCAATAACCCTGTGCCATACCGTCATTACTATGTAATAATTCCCAATAACCCTGTGTCATACCATAATTACTATGTAAAAAAAAACAATAATTCTGCCAGGTTACCTATGAAGGTTAGCCCAGTACTTCCACCAAAACTGTCAACATTCTCCAATTCCAAGCTAGTATTCATAATGTAATAACACTCACTCACTGTAAAACTTCAGCCATTATTTAAACAAATATTTAAAAAAAAAAAATGAAGTTCGGTAAACTTCTGTTGAAACATCAAGATCAATTCTCTTTATCAGTGTCCTAGGATAGATAAAGTCTCTATCAGTGTCCTAGGATAGATAAAGTCTCTATCAGTGTCCTAGGATAGATAAAGTCTCCATCAGTATCCTAGGATAGATAAAGTCTCTATCGGTGTCCTAGGATAGATAAAGTCTCCATCGGTGTCCTAGGATAGATAAAGTCTCTATCAGTGTCCTAAGATAGATAAAGTCTCCATCAGTGTCCTAGGATAGAAAAAGTCTCCATCAGTATCCTAGGATAGAAAAAGTCTCCATCAGTATCCTAGGATAAATAAAGTCTCCATTGGTATCCTAGGATAGATAAAGTCTCTATCAGTGTCCTAAGATAGATAAAGTCTCCATCAGTGTCCTAGGATAGAAAAAGTCTCCATCAGTATCCTAGGATAGATAAAGTCTCCCTTGGTATCCTAGGATAGATAAAGTCTCTATTGGTGTCCTAGGATAGATAAAGTCTCCATCAGTATCCTAGGATAGATAAAGTCTCTATCAGTGTCCTAGGATAGATAAAGTCTCTATCAGTATCCTAGGATAGATAAAGTCTCTATCAGTGTCCTAGGATAGATAAAGTCTCTATCAGTATCCTAGGATAGATAAAGTCTCTATCGGTGTCCTAGGATAGATAAAGTCTCTATCAGTATCCTAGGATAGATAAAGTCTCCATCTGTGTCATAGGATAGATAAAGTCTCTATCAGTGCCCTAAGATAGATAAAGTCTCCATCAGTGTCCTAGGATAGAAAAAGTCTCCATCAGTATCCTAGGATAGATAAAGTCTCCATTGGTATCCTAGGATAGATAAAGTCTCTATCGGTGTCCTAGGATAGATAAAGTCTCTATCAGTGTCCTAGGATAGATAAAGTCTCCATCAGTATCCTAGGATAGATAAAGTCTCCATCAGTATCCTAGGATAGATAAAGTCTCCATCAGTATCCTAGGATAGGTAAAGTCTCTATCGGTGTCCTAGGATAGATAAAGTCTCCATCGGTGTCCTAGGATAGATAAAGTCTCCATCGGTGTCCTAGGATAGATAAAGTCTCTATCAGTATCCTAGGATAGATAAAGTCTCTATCTGTGTCATAGGATAGATAAAGTCTCTATCAGTGTCCTAGGATAGATAAAGTCTCCATCAGTATCCTAGGATAGATAAAGTCTCCATCAGTATCCTAGGATAGAAAAAGTCTATATCAGTATGCTAGGATAGATAAAGTCTCTATCAGATGTATCCTAGGATAGATAAAGTCTCTTTCAGATGTATCCTAGGATAGATAAAGTCTCTATCAGATGTATCCTAGGATAGATAAAGTCTCCATCAGTATCATAGGATAGATAAAGTCTCTATCAGTGTCCTAGGATAGATAAAGTGTCTATCAGTATCCTAGGATAGATAAAGTCTCTATCAGATGTATCCTAGGATAGATAAAGTCTCTATCAGTATCCTAGGATAGATAAAGTCTCTATCAGTATCCTAGGATAGATAAAGTCTCTATCAGATGTATCCTAGAATAGATAAAGTCTCTATCAGATGTATCCTAGGATAGATAAAGTCTCTATCAGACATATCCTAGGATAGATAAAGTCTCTATCAGACGTATCCTAGGATAGATAAAGTCTCTATGGTAGCGCATAGCATTGTTCAGCTATCTATATCAATAGAAACTGCCACATGTTTAGTCTACAGTCGGCGAACACCACCAGGTTTAATTATTCAATGTCTACAGAGTGCTTCAAATTTCTTCTTTTTTATTTTGGGAATTTGAACAATTTTTAAATTTTTAAATTCAAGTGTTTAGTCTATAATCTAAAACAACATTAAATGTCCATTGCTTTGCCGTCTATAAAATGCTTCCGACTTGTATCCTTGCTCAAATTTTGTAAACAATCTATACAAGATCTCCATTGTGTAAGTAGCATTTGGCGACCAGCCTTGAGTAAGCTCATTAACAGACAACAGACTGATAATTACAGAGAGATATCGTAGCCACACAATACACGTCAGCTGTTCAACTAACACGCACTGGAACTAGACCGAAAAATCTACACTGGAACTAGACCGAAAAATCTACGCCCTACTTTTTGTATCTTCCAATCCCTTCATCATCCCTACACTGACAATCTACACAGGGTTTCTGTCCCTCAACTTGAGAGCTCTTAAAAATGTGTAGCTCTAGATCTGCTCGGATAGATTTTTTTATCAGTTCTTTTAACATACTGCAGGCCAAACAACTTCTTCATACCTTATTTAACAATTTATTATAAATTAATTGTAATAATTTCTTATTTACGATGCAATTATCCTCACAATTTTTTTTATGTGATATTACGTATGTATTCTACCTTTCTGACCTCTATTCCAGAAGAGTTCAATACAAGAAAACCTGCAAAATATCTGTTATACCTGGAATTGCCAGTATGTGATTCTATACTTGCTCAGTACACTAAGACTAACACAGCCATTTTCACTGCCTACACCAGACTTATTGCCTTGTGATCAGCCCTTGTTGTGTCTATATATACTTTAATAATGAATTTCGTTTACCTGAAGTAAGACCAAGAAGACTCGTCATGTTGACCTCTAATTACCATATTTAATACAGGTGAGTCAATATTCATAAAGAGAGCATAGGTTGATTTATAGTTCATAGACAGCAGGGATTCTCCAGGATACAGGTGAAACAGTTGTGACATTCGAGGATATGTAAATCGTACTCTATACACCTGAACAATGAATAGGTGGGCATATACCTCAAACATATTGCAATCACCCAATATGAATATTCATTTGAAAGTTCAGCTGAACAGGTCACTTTAGTCTGACTAAATTAACGAACACTAATATTTTCAGAGCCAAATTTGGAAACACAACAATTATTTTGTTTGGCCTGGTGATGATATTTAAGTATAACAAGAGGCCCAATGGGCCTGCATCGCTCACCTGGTATAAAACTCACACTTGTAACCTTAAAAGTGATCTAAAATAAAGCTACAGGCAAAATATCAGTATTTATGATTAAAATTCGTTCAAAAGACCCTGTTCTTTTTTTTTTAAACATTTCACCCCTGTGATTGAAAGTCGAACAAAGTCATTATGTTGAACACATTGTATAGGCTTTCATCTCAGGATGCAACTTGCAAAGTATAAACATCCTGGGACCCATGGTTATTCATAAGAGGTTGTTTAAAGATTTTAAACAAATTTGACCCCTGTGACCTTGAATATAAGTCAAAGTCATTCACTTTAACAAACATAGTAGTCCTTGATCCCAGCATATGCTACTAACTAAATATCAACATCCTGAGCCTTTTGGTTATTCAGAACAAGTTGTTGAAATATTTTAAACATATTTGCTCCTTGTGACCTTGAATATGATTCAAGGTCATACATTTAAACAAACTTGGTAGCCCTTGATCCTAGTATGCTACTGACTAAATATCATCACCCAGGGCATTTTGGTTATTCAGAAGAAGTTGTTTAAAGTTTTTAACATATTTGACCCCTGTGACCTTGAATATGGGTGAAGGTCATTTATTTGAACAAACTTTGTAGCCCTTTATCGCAGCATGCTACTGGCCAAATATTGCACCCTGGGCATTTTGGTTAATGAGAAGAAGTTGTTAATTTTTTTTAACATATTTGACCCCTGTGACCTTGAATATGGGTGAAGGTCATTTATTTGAACAAACTTTGTAGCCCTTTATCGCAGCATGCTACTGGCCAAATATTGCACCCTGGGCATTTTGGTTAATGAGAAGAAGTTGTTAATTTTTTTTAACATATTTGACCCCTGTGACCTTGAATATGGGTGAAGGTCATTTATTCGAACAAACTTTGTAGCCCTTTATCGCAGCATGCTACTGGTCAAATATTGCACCCTGGGCATTTTGGTTAATGAGAAGAAGTTGTTAATTTTTTTTAACATATTTGACCCCTGTGACCTTGAATATGGGTGAAGGTCATTTATTCGAACAAACTTTGTAGCCCTTTATCGCAGCATGCTACTGGTCAAATATTGCACCCTGGGCATTTTGGTTAATGAGAAGAAGTTGTTAATTTTTTTTAACATATTTGACCCCTGTGACCTTGAATATGGGAGAAGGGCATTCATTTGAACAAACTTTGTAGCCCTTCATCTCAGCATGCTACTGGCCAAATATCATCACCCTGGGCATTTTGGTTATTCAGAAGAAGTTATTTAAAGGTTTTTTAAGACAATTGACCCCTGTGACCTTGAATATGATTCAAGGTCATACATTTAAACAAACTTGGTAGCCCTTGATCCTAGTATGCTACTGACTAAATATCATCACCCAGGGCATTTTGGTTATTCAGAAGAAGATGTTTCAAGTTTTTAACATATTTGACCCCTGTGAGCTTGAATATGGGTGAAGGTCATTTATTTGAACAAACTTTGTAGCCCTTCATCTCAGCATGCTACTGGCCAAATATCATCACCCTGGGCGTTTTGGTTATTCAGAAGAAGTTATTTAAAGTTTTTTTAAGACAATTGACCCCTGTGACCTTGAATATAATTTAAGGTCATTCATTTGAACAAACTTGGTAGCCATTCGCCCTAGCATGCTACTGGCCCAATATCATCACCCTGTGCATTTTGGTTATTGAGAAGAAGTTGTTTAAAGTATTTAACATATTTGACCCCTGTGACCTTGAATATGGGTGAAGGTCATTTATTTGAACAAACTTTGTAGCCCTTTATCGCAGCATGCTACTGGTCAAATATTGCACCCTGGGCATTTTGGTTAATGAGAAGAAGTTGTTAATTTTTTTTAACATATTTGACCCCTGTGACCTTGAGTATGGGGGAAGGTCATTCATTTGAACAAACTTTGTAGCCCTTCATCTAGCATGCTACTGGCCCAATATCATCACCCTGTGCATTTTGGTTATTGAGAAGAAGTTGTTTAAAGTATTTAACATATTTGACCCCTGTGACCTTGAATATGGGAGAAGGTCATTCATTTGAACAAACTTTGTAGCCCTTCATCTAAGCATGCTACTGGCCCAATATCATCACCCTGTGCATTTTGGTTATTCAGAAGAAGTTGTTTAAAGTTTTTAACATATTTGACCCCTGTGACCTTGAATATGGGAGAAGGTCATTCATTTGAACAAACTTTGTAGCCCTTCATCTCAGCATGCTACTGGCCAAATATCATCACCCTGGGCGTTTTGGTTATTCAGAAGAAGTTATTTAAAGTTTTTTTAAGACAATTGACCCCTGTGACCTTGAATATAATTGAAGGTCATTCATTTGAACAAACTTGGTAGCCCTTCACCCTAGCATGCTACTGAACAAATATCATCTCCCTGGGCAGTTTGGTTATTGAGAAGAAGTTGTTTAAAGTTTTTAACATATTTGACCCCTGTGACCTTGAAAATAGATGAAGGTCATTTATTTGAACAAACTTGGTAGCCCTTCATCCCAGTTTGCTTCTGGCAAAATATCATCACCCTAGGCCTTTCTGTTATTAAGAAGAAGTCGTTTAAAGTAAAATATTGACGCCGGACGACGGACGGACGGACGGACGGACGGACGGACGGAAGGACGGACGGACGGACGGACGGACGGACGGACGACGGCCGCCGCACCACGGCATAAGCTCACTTGGCACTTCGTGCCAGGTGAGCTAATAATGGGATTTTTTCTTCGATTCTACACTTATGTAGCTTTTCCTATACTGGCTGAATGTCATTGAATTTAAGAATTCTTAGAAACGAGGATATCAAAATAATTAGAACAATTTACATATCTTTAAATATGGATAAAGGGTGAATTATGTTCCATTATATATACACTATAGTACATTATATCACTACAACAATACGTTTTATGCTGTTGAATGTTCAGGTTACAAATCCATATTTCCTTATGTGTGAACTGAAATTCAACATGCCTGTACGTTATCCACCAATAAATACACAGACAAAGTTGATTTCTTAATCTGATATCTACATCTCCCAGACCAGACAACCTACATTTACATATTTGTGGCTTGGCTTATAATCTTTTCTTTACCTACGACACAAATCTCACAAAAAGACAGTCGCATTTGTGGCTAGCAAGGAATGTAATCATGACCTCAGAATTTATTTACCTGTAAAAGTTAAAAGTCCTTATTCAGGAAGCAGTGATTCACGCGATATACCTCAAAATCTGTCTCACACCTGGTAAATCTTTTCATGCCATTGTTTAACAATATCTATGTCAAAGTTCTCGTATGGAAGCTTGTCAATGAGTCGGTATTGACTACATGCGATTTCAACCACACATGACAAAATTTCTTAAATGAAAACGGACATTTTTTGTGTATCATTTCAGTTGTGACTGGAGTTAATTGGCTAAATTACTGAACATGTCCTAGCAGTATTATAATGCTGCAGAAATGTTAGAACGTCACTTCAGTACGTTTCAATCTGTCCAGAAATTGTTGACACATTCGTACGAAATGTCATTGGTGTTATCAGCTGGTATAGACACTTGACACGAACACATCTGTTCACCGCGGATGTATCTAATTTAAGTTAAACTTAATCATCAAAAAAGAAAAGAAACTTAAGAATTAGCAAATAAATGCAGTTTTCCAAAAACTTGTCTCACCTTTTAATTTTAAAAACTTCTGCACAGTATAAAACAGCCAGAGAATGTATACCAAACAACAACTTGGTGAGGTTCTCCATTAGAGTCCGAAAGGATTTTATAAAACAGCATTTCTTCCATTTTTGTCTTACTTTATGGTACAGCTTGTGAAATTGTTTATCAAAAAGCATATAGAAAGCAACAACCTTCATTGAAAATTTGGAAAAAGTAAATAACATGTAAAATATAATCTTTTATACTTATGAATTTGTTATAAATTGCCTATTGCACATTTTTAAAACTGAGGCTGACAAAATGTCATACCATAACTTTTAAGTTTTAATTCATTTGTTTCCAAAATTACTGCCTCCTGATCATATTTTCTTATCGGAACAATTTGTCTGCCATAAGTTCACCATTTGCAATCACTTAATTTGCAAATTCTAAATAACTGTTGATGATATTAAAAACTGTTGGCTAGGATAGCATCAGTATTGATTTGACGACACCAACTTATGACATTGATATCATGAATTCCCACTAGATTTTAACACTTTCAGAGCGAGATGCACCCTCTATTTCAAAGAAGTATTCTATCTTGTAATTAAAGACTGACTTTGACCTTAAATGATTTTTTAAAAAGGCTAACTTTAATCTTGATTTAAAAATATAAAGACTAACTTTGACCTTGATTTAAAAATAAAGACTTACTGTGACATTGACTGAGGGCCTCGACAACATTCATGACCATGGTTTGATATTAAATCAATAATCTGCAGAGCAAATGAGGTATCTTACCTGGAAAGAGAAAAAACATATTTCAACACATTATAATTGCTTACTAAAAGAAAATCATTATTGCATCAATTTAAAATCAGTATTGCATCAATTTCTTTTTTACGTCCTATATGTTTTTCAAGAAAGCCTTTCATTCCTATTACCTTAACTGAAATTCGACCACGAAGAAACGTTTGAACTCTTCCAATTCAAAGGTTGGAATAGTTCATTATGAAATTTCAGAGGTGAATGAGTTAAACAAGAGCCCTGTAGAGAATTGAAATCCTCTGAAGTAATCTGGATGAATTTTGAAGCTATATGAATCTGCCGGTAGTTTCTTTTTTACGTTATAATGCATATTGGATTCTCCATTTTAATGGCTAGAAGATCTGTTTATTTTGATCGATAGGAATGACAATATTGAACAAGTTCAGCATATTGCCAGTGTAAATGGTTTACAGACTCCCGGCCTTGACAGGAAATGTGTTTCTGAATAGTGTCTAATCACAGATAGCCAAAACGTACGCAAGGTTAGAAAAAGTGAGGGTGTGTACACCACAGTACTGGACTATTATTCTGCTGAGATAAAATTATTAGCTTTCGAATCTCTATTGAGAGATGCCCAATGTGTTCAATTCCAACCATCAAACCCAAATAAATCATCGTAATACTCTTTGGAATCATTGCATGCTGACAGGATGTCGGTCATTCCTGTGGCTCTGTCGGGATGTTCCCCATTATTTCTGACCATAGAATAATACTTTGTCCACTAATTAATCAAATTAAACAGCAAAGACACGGCTGCTCTCGTTACATGATAGATAGGGGATAGGTTTCATGTATCGTGTCCGTGTCCGCAAAACAATCATGTTCAATTTGTCTGAAACTCCTAGCAAAAACATTGTATCCTCATGGCCTGAGGATTGACTAGTATATCCTGATCAGATTTTGTTCAAACTTGGAAATTGCAAATCAAGACAGTGAGAATTTCAAAACCAAATATCCAAATTTGAGAGAGAAAAAATGAAAGAAAAATGTTAGAAATGAATGCCCCTGCTCCTATATGCCAACGAACGACATTGCTTCAAAAAATCTTATAAAGAGTTGTTGTGACCTTGGTCTTGACCTTAGAACTCTGAAATACGATATCATTTTATTCATTATCAACAAGAACGAAGCTGCTAGAGCAATCACACATAATCAAAATCTACATTCTGTGGTCAAATGATCTAGTTACTGCAGGGTATGTATTATATGATCATAACAGGTGTGTCTGAATCAAATTAATGCTTTTTGAGATATTTTGATACCTAACAAGGGAAAGATAAATTGAGCAAAGCAGTTGCAGTCTCTTTTCATGCATTTTCTCCCTCATTGAAGGTTTTAGACATCATATATACCACTACGTGAAAAAGTACTAGACAATTTTGAGTCTTACTGTAAATGTTTATTTGGGAATTTCTATCTGCAAATAAACGATAAATATTGAAGAAATACCACAGCACGAGACGCAACCAACACCATGGTAACTTGATCCACTGTGTGTGTTACAAGCTCATTTGATTTTTGGCAAAATACTACAATGTGAAACATTGTGATTGTTTTGTTAGAATTAATCAATTAAAACTTTCACTGACTTCGGCAGACAAAAGCTGATCTGCACTGAATCAGTGTATGAAATTTATAAAGACTCTGACTGAAGGAGATCATTATTTAGTCTGCATCACATCAATGTTTGCGACTTTTTAAAAGAGTCTGACTGAGAGTGATGATTACCTGTTAAGAGCCTGACTGAGAGAGATGTAGCTACCTGCATTGAATCTCTTAAAGAAGACATAACTTTGTTTTTTTTAACGAAGAGTGTTATTTGTACAAGTTTATTAGGTATAATTAGAATGCCCGACTGCCACTCCAAATCAATCCAAAACTTCAACACCACATGTTTAAAATCTCACAGAGTCATTACCTGGTTCTGTTAGCAGCTTCCTTTTATAATCACCAGACGGTTTTTATCTGGTATACGTCTAGGTTGTCAAAGTTTTTTCTTATAATTCATCCAACTCCAAAAACGCTTGTTTGGAACATTTATTTACTTTGCTTTTGGACATTTAAATATCAACAAATGTAGAATCAAAGATCCTAAGATATAAAGCTCAGGATTTGCTACCACATTGCATGGTCACCCTCATACTCAATACATCCATCTCAAGAAACTGTCAAAATCAAGCATTGAATTGTAGAAATAGAAATTAAACCAGAGACTACGTAGTCTAGATATCAAAATATGCAAATCGGGGAGAGAAAAAAAAGGTTTGTTATACCTGTGCAGTTCTTAAGTGAAAAACCAATTAATTTAGAGATGTTAGTTTAAAACCAGATATTGTACACAATGTAGGTGGGACCAGTAATTATTTTTTAAAGTTTCTTTTCACCAGTTAAGTTATAAATGTTCGTCTTCCGTCCATCAATTTTCTGCCAATTTGTTTGTTTCGCTCTAAATATTTCGTACTGAGGAACAAAGACAAGCTATGTTAATGTAGTCACACAGGCACCTTTACAATATACACTTTTTATCTCACTTCCGAAATTACCCGATAAATTATATATACACTGGGTTAGGGGGATATGACCCTAACGATTAACTTCAATTACTTTAAATCATGTAACCTTAACTCCTGCTTCTTGGAGGTATAGTATATCGACGACGCTTAAATGCAATTTGCCTTTCCATATATACCTGAAACTAGACTGTAGTCATTTGAATTTTTTAACATATCAAGATAAGAAACCATTAAAACTGACTTTGAAATTAGGGAGCTAGTATACACAAGATGTACAAGCTTTCAGCTCAAAATAATTAAATTCAAATTTGTTTTAATTACTCATTTTCAAGGTTAATTTATTTGACATTTAACTGATGATTTACCATAATTTATCACCGTTAACTCAACAGGATCTTAAATGTCTGAGTTTAACTCAGAATTGTATGAGTTTATCATTACATTTATTTTGTGTATATACCTTTAAAATGCGACATTCAAGTCCATATTATATTTTACATTTAAAATGAAATGACAGGTTACTTCTGTATGGAAGTGAAAATCTTTTAAAAAGGAGACCAGTAAGATCCCTGTAGTTAACACCCTTAGGATGCGGTCAGTACTGTCCACCATACCGACTGTTCAGAACCTGACGTCTCCTATCAGTCAAGATAAGTCGCCATATTCCTGATACAGATCTACAGTAAGTACTAAAGTCATCAAGATGGTTGTATCGAACCTACGTCAGTATACACATGTACATAGATACAAATCTGCGTTTAAAAAGTCAAGATTTTCACATGTCCATACATTAAAACATCAAAAAGTATGTGTCTGATATCCATCTACATGCTCGCAAAGTTGTTTTTTTTCCCTGTGTTGTTATCACAAAAACATCCTCTCACATGCGTCCGTCACCGTGGGGCGTCATCGGTGGAGCATGGCGAGGTGATTGACAGCTGCAGAAGTAAAAATCTACTTCCTATCTCTGGAAGCACTCCTATCAATAGGAGATCTAGATGGTTAGGATACAACTTGGATACCAAGTGAAATGTTCAGTCGACAGACACCTGTTTCTCTGCTAGTAATTATGGCCTACTATCTCCACCCCTTTGACCAGCCCTTCATCAGGAATAAATCTAACACTATTTTGACAATATACTAACATGCCCTGAGTACTTGTACATTTGAGATACTTATATATATAGCAAAGAGTAATTATCTCCTTTTGCTAATCTTTGTGATCATAGAACTATCACAATCTTTGACATCTCAGGGTGTCTTTATTTGCTGTTCGGTCCAAATGCAATAATGTTTAATTGAATTGAATCAAATTTTTGTCAATGTTTTGTTTTATTATTTGGAGGGTTAATAAATACTTTTGTACCCCTCTTTAATGGTCAATAACTGTACTGTTCTATTAGAATCTTATAAACAAGTCTACCAAACAGTTTCCCTCACCATCATCTCCCATACTGGACAAGTCACCTTTATTTTCTAGCCTTCTTTTATTTTAGGTAAAGGTTAATAGGACACCCTTTGATGGAGTAAATTTTATCACATCTTCTTTTCAGGTTGATCTGAATATTGAAAGCTTTTATTCAAAAAAACATAAAACAGAAAGGTCATGTGTAAAATTTGAAGCCCAACCTGTCAAAAGAATTCATAGTAGTTCACACCTGCAGACTGAGTATAATATGGCCCTGTATATCTGATCATACTGGTGTAGCCTCGGCGGGGAGGGGTAAGGTCAAAGGGATGATAGACATGATGGGGGGGGGCGGGGGAGGTCAAAGGGATGATAGACACGATGGAGTAGGGAGGGGGTGGTAAAGGGATGGATAAACTCAGGGGAGAGGATGGGAGGGGTAAAAACACCTGGGAGTCAGGAGTGGGGGTCCAGTGGTAAGGAAACAGAAGAGATAAAAGAAAAAGGAAGTAGAAGAAAAAGATGAGAAAGAGAAATAGGATCCCTTATGTGGCAATGGGTGCAGTAGATCTATTTCACTTTCATATTCCCAAGCATAAAGCATAATTGTGAATCCCTAATTTTTCTACAGTTCCGAAATTATTTGCTTCTTATCATAATCTTCGGGTAGGTCCATTCCTCTTCAATTACAAGTCTAATTTTAATTTAAATTAGCTTGTTTTACTTGTAACAGGTATGGCCAAGGTAAACAAATAAGTATTTAAATTATCATGAAAATCTGTCAAGAAATTATACAGCTGCTTCAGTGAACCAAGCAATGTGACGGACAGATGGACGGACGGACAGATGGACAGATGGACAGAAGGACAGACGGACAGACGGACAGACGGACAGACGGACGGACAGATGGACTGACTGACAGAAGGGACAAATAAATATAATGTCCCTAGTTTTGTGTAGAAGGGTTATAATATTAACCTTCAATATTCGTCAAAGTTTCCTGAAAACTTCACCTATTTGCTTTTAAATTGAAATAAGTTGCCTGGAGAAGATTAAAAAAAGGATTTTTCTTGTTTTCAATACAAGGTTAAAATACATCTGTTATCTTGTGTAATTTACCTGCCTGGAACTACTTAGCATAAATCTGTGATCAGGGAAAAGCCATTCTGATGACAAAATACATGAATGACCGACATAGGATAGAATAAGTATTTATTGTAGTTGATAATATCCGACACTCTTTCATTTTCACACACAAAGGGCTTTCCCCTTACCTTGTTTACTGTACTCAGCTCAAGGTTAAGAATAACCTGTGGGGGAATTCCGTTCTTTCTATCTTTAATGCAGTGTGATGAGAAAAGCTTGCAGTAGGTTGTATGACAAACCCACTACATGTACTATCGGAGATAATCTTCACAACTGGGTGTCTGTGGCCTTTTACACTAATTGGACAGATACCTTTTTATTAAACAAGGATATTTGTTTCGATAATACTGTTTGACTGAATAGGTACAATGGCAGAAAACTACCTGTATTATTGATGGAGTACACCTGTATAATTTAGGTAGATCTACCTGCCACCATGCTAATAACAGGTACGCGAGCCACTAATGACAACATATAACAATCACCTGGATGATGGGCGACTTACAATACAGGTATCAGTAACCTAACATTAACCTCAATAGTGAGAATCTTGGCCCACCTCTGAATTCACGCCCCCTGACTCCCGGGCAAACATCGTCAGAGAAAAAGGACAATATAACAACTGTTCAAAGACCAGTATCTCTGACAAAATGTTTTATCAGCGTCAATAGCAGGTACATTTTTGTGTATACTTAAAAGACAAAACTAGTAATTTAATCCTTATACATTTGCTATGGAAAGTGAAAGTAATCCTGATAAATATATTTTCAATATGTACAGGATATTTAAATGATTCCTTAGGACCTGATCAATAGCCATTGTGCGTCATTCCTAATTTCAAGATCCTATTTAAAAAGGAATAATAGAGTATTCTTTTAATTTTTGTTAACATCTTTCATATTAAACTGAAATGCTAAGACAAGAGTATAGCTAAGTCACCATGTTTTTTTGTCAGCAAATGTCATTTGGTCCTTTATTCATTATGATATGTTGTTATTGATATGTCAAAAGGACACACATTACAATCAACATTAAAAAAGCATGGCTACAAATTGAAGTTTCGTAAAATTATTTCACTAACTTTATTTCATGACAAAACAGATAGGTATCAAATTCTGTGACTTAACCTGTATTAAGTTTGTTTATTTTTCAGTTTACAAGTGTTTAGAAATTTTAAATTTCTTTATTTTCTTTATTTATTTAAAAGTTTATTTACATTTGAATTTTAAACCCATAACAAAGGGATCTGTTTTGACACTAATGGTCACTGCCCCAAGAATTATATATATATAGTATACACTCCGAGTGTAAAACTCTGCCCCAGGAAATAATCGTAAACTTTAGAAAACTGAACAAGTCCTTGACAGCCAATATAATCGTATGACACGTTCAAACATATTGACCATGCAAAGTTTTTAAACGTCCATTAAGTTTGACACCAGTCAACCAATCATGCTAAAACACCTTCCAAGGTTTGTGTGACTCCTGTTTCCCAGACAGGTAGAAAATTCACAGGTGAGCGTGAAGATTAATGGGGACATATCATACCTGTGCTGGCTTCTTCAGGTGTAAAAAGTAGCTATAATTTCTGTAGTTAAGTAGGCTGTCATAAATTGAGAGTTATTGTAGAGAAAAAAGGACAAGGTGTCTGCAAGCATATGGTTATAGCTTTTGTCAGTTTGGGAGACAGAATCGTTCCGATTCGTTAGGAACGATTCGTTACGGAAAGGAAGTTATATAGAACATACCACATTTTACATGTGTGATGCAAGTAGGAGGCCCAGTCATTGTACATGGTGATTATTATTCCCAGGTATGGCCAAATATACAGAAGGTGTTTTGAAAATCTGTTTAAGGCAATATGGTGTTTACCCTACTTTGATAAATGCACCTCCTTTCAAAAAGAGTTACAAAATAAAGATCCTTCCGTGTAAATTTTATTTTAAATGAATGGTAATTTGTATGTAATTCAAAAACCAAGTGTGTACTTAAGGTAGTGTATATCATACAATAATGGAGTGTGGTAATCTAGTATGTGTTATCAATGGTATTTGCATAAGGATCCCTGTTCCACTACACTGTGGTTTTCCGTATAAAGAGTAAGCTCCCTTTAATTTCGTTTTGGATTATAGTTAGACAGCTTGGCCAGAACACTTATAAAATCAGTTAATCTGTTGACTGGTAGCTCAGTTGGTTAGAGCAGTTGTATAACAGTATTTAGTCGAGGGTTGGAAACCAAGTCTAGCCCCGCAGAATTTTAACACTCAGAACACTGTTGATGATTATATTCCGTTTATTTCATTTCACATTGGTACAGGGATCCTTAACTGTAATTTAATAAAAAATGAAAAAATCAAATTGGATGAATATATGTATCATAGTGCCGGTGTTTTTATCTGCAGAAAAAGGGAAATCATTCTATGTGCAAGATAAATCAATTCTAGGTCACATGCAAAGTTTCAACAATAAAAGTGTGTATACATCTCAACCACAAACGTTAATATTCTTGTAATCACATCGGGTTTGGAAGCCTTCAAGTGTATAAATCCAAAATGGCTGCTTGCCAAATTTGGTCCCTTACATAAGAATTGAAAGGAGATTACCTCTGCCACACGATCCAGACGATACAGAAGGTTGTTTAAAGGGGCAGATTATTCGTCCTAAATTATCCTAACAGTCAGTGACAATAATTAAGCCTACTGGATTACAATGCGTTGATCACAGTGGAAGACGGATGGGAAAGTCATATTGAGGTCGTGAACGTGAAAACATAATTTGATTGATATATCGATGGGAGAAAAAGTGACAAAGTCACAATATATTTATAAAGACGGAGAGATCTGTCTTTGGAGGTTACTCTATGGTGTGTATAGCTCCATCACTGTCACATATACTATTATCTATGTTTTTGTCTCTCACACGGAAATTTATGATAAATGATCAACAAATTGCTGAAATAAATGCATAATTTTTCTATATTGGGCATATATTGAACAAAAGACATCAAGGAAATAAAAAAGGCTTTATGAGATCTCTTATATATAGATACATGTATGGTAAGTAAATATTTAACAGTTAATTTATAGCTACATGTATGTTTAGTAAATATTTAACAGTTAATTTAGACAGTCAAAACAAGCAAAAATATGTCAAGCATTAAACACAGTAATTTTTTAGTTCTGTTCTTCTTTATCTTAAATGATTTTCTCGAATCTTTTTAACATTTACTGACCTTCAAACAAGCCTATCATACTGTATAGTTTTATGAATAACATTCTCCTTTTTGAAGTAGATTCTGCACAGATATCTATAAGAAAAGAACAATTCTATTGAATTCCACTCTTAAATGGATTCTGTTTCTGATTGGATGCAATACAGACAAATCTGCTTTACAGAGCACATATCTATGACGCCTGATTGAAGAAGTAACCAAAAACTTCTTCTTAAGAACTCATAACCTGTGTATGAAGACAACTTGCCTGAAATGACCTTTTTTATTTCTGACCCATTTTGAGTCTTAAAAAATATGATGTCACTACATATATCACAAGAATTCATTTAGGATACCAAAAATAATGAATATTATGATTGTGATTTCATAAATGAGATATTTTTCTTCCAAAATTTAAATATTTCAGGATCGATGTTAATGACATCTGCAATTACAAATGATAAATACACAACTATTTCCTTTATATAAGGTTGATGTCAGAAGCTTTCATCATCGTTATATGTCAATATATGCCAGTCAGGTCCAACTTACAATACCATCAGTCAATACTGGGACCACATTATAAGCCACAACTAATCTGGTTGTCCCACTAGCCGGTCAATGCCTTAAGGGACAGACTGGCCTTTTCTGTATGATATTGTTCCATTTATTCCGCCATCTTACAATCCAGCCACTTTTGCGGAGAACGAAGCCAACTAGCTTATTTAGGCTTGACTTTATATTTAACCCACTGTATGTATCCTGTAATAAGCCCAGGGGCCCAGCAGAAAATCTCTCACTAAAAGTAAGGCATTGGCTTATATCAGGATAATGATGTAGCAGTTGTTTACATTTCTATTGAACTGTATCAGATTTGGGTGGGCTTATTACCAGGCATGGGCTTATTGCTGGATATAAATATGGTAATATTTGGGACAGGCCAAGGTTAATGAGATATGGGGTGCCTTCATTTTATATATATATGTTTCATCTATCAACTTACCTTATATTTTTTACTGTTTTCCCACAGATATGACGGTTTTGTTAATTTTACCAGTATCAGAGTTAGATTCACCAACATTAAAGCAATATATTCTGAAGGATTACCTTGGTAACAGCTAATCTCCTACAGCAGCTTTGTGTTTGTGCAAATAATTCCGAACATAAAAACACCAATATTTTGGTGGTGTACGTGTCTAACCCTTAACAAAACCAACCAGACAATTTCTAGAAATCACAAAATCTAGAAGAGAATATTTTTTCAGCTCGGCGGTGCTCTAATAAGAGGAGCACATTCTTTACAGCAAATACGGTATTTTTTTACTTTACATTTTTTGTTAAAAAACAGAAATTGCTTTTATTAAAAATGTGTATCAAACACATTACGCTTCACTGACTTTGATAAATATTTAGTGAGTTCAGCCATGCGTGGAAACTGTGACCTTGGCAACCATACAATATTTGAATAATAAACCGGTTTTCGTATTAAGATACCAGAAAAGAACCATGTGTATAGTTATTCAGATCTATTGCTTCAGAGGATAAAACTTTTGCTAAGTATTGAAGATGTCACAGAATGGAACTTGATAAACGTAAAAGTTTCATCTTGATCAAACTTGGGTAATTGAAATCTGAAAGGGATTACGTTTATACAAATTACCTTAAAGGCTAAAAGTGCTCAGCAATTGACATAAACACAATCTGCCTTACGACTTCAAAGTCGATTAGTTTTTTAAGGGTTTCTCATTTCTCACTGTGACGGCTATTAATATATTAAAGGGTATATATAGTAGGTAATTCGTAATTCTTAAAGATTAACTCATTCACCCCTGAAATCTCATAATGAATTATTCAAACCTTTGAATTGGAAGAGTCCAAATGTGTCTTCAGGGGTGAATGAGTTAATTAAGGCATCTCATGCATGTTTTCCACTTAAAGGCACATCAATATTTGCCCCCAAAAAAACACTGGATCAAAATACAACTTCAAAGTTTGTCAAATGCTTCTTTTTAGCTTTTATTTTTCTCAAGGTTCCGATTATTTTCAGAAATGACTAACTAAAACTATTGCCAGGTAAAAAAAATCCAATTTAGAGTTGTATATCTTGATCAGTGGTATAGGGATCCTTAGCTCTTTCACCACTGTAGACCATTATGGACTCATCCAGAATCAATGCATGGTAGAGTTTACTGAAGTTACATAGGGGTGAAAGGGTAAGCTAAGACATCCAAGTTCATACAAATGAAATCCATCAATATATGTGTCAAACTATATTTTTGATTCATTTATGTACAAATTTACAACTGAATCATTCCCCTGTTTGGATGTTTAGGCGACTCCAGATGAGGGCCCTAGATGGTAGCGTCGTTAATGTGCCTTGTATACATACTGATACAGTTGCTACCATCACTTGTCAAATAGACGCCAATATATTCGTAGAATTTTCTGAAGGCTTAACATATATTTGGTTCAATATAATTAATGTATATGAAATATGGATAGACCTAATTATATCGGCTAAAACCTTATTGATATTCGCTCTTGGGAATCTGTCAAAAAAATCATTCTCTGTGGCCATCACGAGAGATCAAACATGGGACTTGGCATTATTGTGCCTTGCATCTTCAATCATGCAGATGATGACCTCTGGCCTCCAGATATGATCTCAGTACTAGTTCTCTCATCATTTGGCAGGTCGTCAATAACGCTGTCAACAGGAAGATTGAAATAATCTCCAGGAATATGATTACATATATTGCTATTGAGGAACTGAAGGCAGTAATCAGTTTCTGTATCAGTCTTCAACTAATTACAGAACAGGCCGGAATGCTTCCAAATTTCGCTGAAGATCTCCGGGAATTACATACCGACAGCCGACTGTAATGAATCTCTATTAACGAGACGCCTGGAACATGGCAAATAAAATGTCAAACATTTCACTCTCTATATGAACTCTCATTAATTCTCATCAAAGTCTCACCTTATGTATGAACTGTGTGTACTCTGTACTCGGAGATGCTCTATCTAAAACGGTGATAAGGTAATCAAAAATAACTTTGTAAACAGCTTCAGGTCAAGGTCACAGAGATCACGTAATCTGTTTCTCGGTTGAAGGTCAACATTTGAACGACAGCATGTACCTTCGACAGCATGTACCTTCATACTCCATGATCCTTACTCTTAAACAGCGATCATTTATTTACAAAAATCTTTGGTCATGTGATAGTCTCCAAGTTCAAGGTCACCATGTCTAACAGCCTGATTTCAAAAAAAAAAAATCAAACATTAAATAAACTGGTCATCAAACCAGTTTTTGTGTTACTTTTATTTCATGTCTGTTGACTGTAGTTTTCTGATTGATCAGTATTTTCTTTTATTGGTGATTATTTTTCCTGATTTTTTGAAAAGTTGCATCAAAATATATTTTCCTTGAGAAGTAAAAGAATTACCTATGCTATCTATCAGGTCCCCACACAGTCACGTTGTCCGCAGACAGAATCTGTCATTGACAGATACCATGTCTCAAAGGGAACAATATCAATGTCTACGAGCGTCCCCACCAAGCTCCAAGCTCCCCTGTTACGCCACAACCACCTATGTATCACTCTTAGTAACTACAGCATCTTTAGGCGAGAGATTGTTGCATTGATCTTTAGGCAATTTATACCTGTGACACGTAGAATAGTGCCAGTAATGCGTCACGTCTGTCCGATGCTCAAAGTCAGCCTGTCTGTTTCTCCGATGCTTCGGGCGATATCTATCGTCCTATTTTTCTGTTTGTACACAAGACCTGTAGAACATTGTCAGTTGCTCTAAATCTATGATCTTAAAATTAGTTTCTCTCATTAGCTTGGACATTGGTGCTAAGACCTGTGGAACCCTTATGTGAGTCGGATCTGAAAAGGTATTGGTCAACTGCCTGAGTCTGTGGGTTTTCTCTAGGTACTCCAGTTTCCTCCCAACATTACATTCATTTGTACACTTCAATCTGGGGCACCAAGAGAGATTTATGTAAGTTTATAAGAACTTGTTTCATTTTTTTTTTGTAAAATAAATAAATTTTATATTTTTTACAGCTTTGGCACATGCACATGCACTACATACCATCTTACTGCTCATGCCAAACACTAAAAAGTACAGTGTCGTCCACTTTACGACCATACAATCAGTCAATACTCCGACACTTGTTGCTATGCACCATCCTCTTGTTTGTACTGTAAACCTGTACAACAGTATTAAGGTTCCTCAATGGCCATGACTTCTAGAATAATATTTTTTGTTTTCTGTGTTCAGAACTGGTCTGAAGACCTTAGAAGGGTGTTTCTGTCTACCTTGTAAGTAACTAAGACCTTAGAAGGGTGTTACTGTCTACCTTGTAAATAACTAAGACCTAAGAAGGGTGTTACTGTCTACCTTGTAAGTAACTAAGACCTTAGAAGGGTGTTTCTGTCTACCTTGTAAGTAACTAAGACCTAAGAAGGGTGTTACTGTGTACCTTTTAAGAAACTAAGACCTTAGAAGGGTGTTTCTGTCTACCTTGTAAGTAACTAAGACCTTAGAAGGGTGTTACTGTTTACCACGTATCAGGTTTTAAATGGTGCTTTTTTGCTCTGTAGTATCTTTCCTGTTCAATTTAGAGACTGGTTTGTCACTACCACCTCCCTTGGTGATCATCTTCTTGTTCTCACTTACTGTTTACAAAAGATTTGTTTCTGTTGCTAGCTCATTTTATTTTTGACATTGCCTTACTCATGTTGCTTTTATACATTGAAATGAAAAATCAAAGAGGTAAATCAAGATATTCATCAGATACATGGAGAAGTCCTTTGGGTGGATCTGGTAGCATGAGTTCTATAAGAATCAATTTAGAAAGTAGGCAGCAGTGTGACAATTAAAGGTTGATGACATACAGACAGACAGACAGGCCAAGACCGGACAGACAGACAGACTTTGTTGTACTCCTCAGCTCTAACATTGTTGCAAAGGTGTAATAATTGGGAAAAAAACACATTTGTCAAAATTTAACAAATGGATAAATTATACAACGTATGTATTAGAAAAGTGCATCAATTGTGAACTATATCTGAATGTCAAGCAGTCTGTCCCAAAAGTGTCAGCCCTTATAACATATATCCATTTAGTACTCCCTTTACCTGTAATCTTCATAATTTACATATTTCCCATGAAAAATAGCACTAAAATAACCCTATGTTGAATCCAAGGTCGTTCAAGGTCATTATCCTAAAATTGACGAGTTAAAAGTATAGAGTTTGTATTACATACGTGTGTGTACATGGCGTTATGTCGTGCACAATTTAAAACAGATTAAAAATCATTATTATATACTTATCATGCTATTTTTAAACTGAAAACAATTTGTACTACTGAACAAGGTGATAATTGGATGACATGAGCTGTTAGTCCCACTTAAATCTGTACTTTCTCAAGGTAGATCCTTTAAAAAGTCAGTTTAAAACATTAATTGGACGATACACCTCATGTATATCAAATAAGGTTTGACAAACAGATGACCATGACATGATCATCAGACCATTTGATTAGGTTAAAAGACATCTACCTAACAGACTACCCATTAAAAAATATCAGATATCCAAATAAAGAAGTGAAATTTGTCAACTTTTGTGACAGGTATATATAGAGGTCAAGTTTCACAATAAACAGGGAGAAAAGATGCCCCGGTAATATTTTATGAACTTTAGATCATATAAAGGTCGTTTTACACTATTACGACCGGATGATAATCAACATGACACGCAAAATTACCATTTCTGTGAAAGGAATATAAATTTAATCGTAACACTACAAACAGTATGCTTAGGAGATATGGGGAGATATCGTTTCATATCCAACGTTTAACTTTACGGCTCATACACATTTCAAGCTCTTAAACAAGATAGTCTTTCACCTGTCACAGACCATTCTGTTCATATAACATATAATGGTAAATACATAGCTTAACACTGCATCTCCATCATTGTGACTGCTTTTATACTATTGTTTTGCTTGATGAGAAATTGGAGGATTTAATAAGCAGATCATAACACAGGTAATAAGTTAACAAGAATCAGGTAGACGTTCAGGTGAGCAGCACAAAAAAGTTAACCAGGCTCGTGTGTTCACCACCAGGTGAAAACAGCTGAGATAGGTTTCCAAGCGGTCTACCTTTCATTGACTCCCCAAGAACATATCACTCTCCCTAATGTATTTATTTACACGCTAGCTCACAAATATGGCCGACAGACAGCGGGTAGTTCTGATGGGTAACCACCCGGAGAGAGCCGACGGTGTGTTTACGGTAATACTTCCCGCCACTAAAGTCTACCTGAACATATAAGACATTATCCCTCTTGAAAACCTAAGATGTTTACAGGTCAGACGAGTTATGAAACCGACTGGACCGAGTCAGTATAGGGTTATATGGTTATAAGTGGACACAATTATGGTCTTACTGGTCATTGATAGTTTAGAGTTAACTTTACTGACCACAGGTAAGTAACTGATGACCAAGATATTTGCTGAAATCAACAAGCTTATTTGCATACAGGTGTGTACAAAAAACCATCCCTTATATGACTACAACCAGAACTGCGCATTTCTTATCAATTTTTATTTTCTTTTTAAATTTTTGAAGTCTATTATGAGTTAGGTACTTATATAATTTCTTACCATATTTTCTTATTTTACATTAACTGATTACAAATTGAATAGATTAATTGCAATGCAAATCAAAAAGTACTCAATTTTCTTTCTCTTAATAAAAATATTATTTTCCTCTGAAATTGATGTATTTTTAACACATTGGCTTTATAGAAGACCTAGTACTGTAATGGCTTCCTTACAGCTAAATACATTACAAGTTTTATTTCGTGGATAAGAAAAAGGATCCTACAGAACGAAATTATTCACACAGATCCTATAATAATCATTATCAGTATAATGACAAGCCAAATCTGAACTCTCATTGGAGTTTTTTCCTCAGAAGACAGACCCCTTATGATCACGATACAGCTACCATATGGAGTTACGGCGACACCGTGCACCTGGTAACGTGAGCAGATCTAATTATGGGTATCGCATTTACCAGTATCGAAAAAAACCTTCCGTAAACTGGGGTACAAGATTGTCTCGGAGGACATCAGTGTTGAGTTGCCAAATCACCCCCATGTCAAACGTTTCAATGACTGTGTAATATGACCGTATTCAAAATGTCTCTTAACTTGCCCCCCATGGGTCTACGACACTTACCACAACTGAAAAACCCTTTTTTTATATCTTGTTTGGCGTTGATAACAGGTTCTCAGCGACACTGACTGCACTTGAATGGATGTCGTTACTCTTATGTAAGCCGAGGAAATCTACGTAATGCTGTTTACAAATTCTGTGTTTGTCCGATGTCGTGTGCCGTAAATCTACGACGGAGTTAATATCGGGGTAAGGACTTCGCCTCGGTGATTCTAGGTCTTTGAGTAAATTTAAATGGTGAGAAAACAAGGATGAAAAGTGCAAGACACAGAAAATTTTAAAAACCCTTCATTATTCTGTATCTCCCCTTAACTGTCCAAATAAAAGACAGTGTTTTTTCACAATTAAAAATAGAATCTGTTTGCCCAATTATAAATGCTATCAGTTGAACCCAAATTGCAAACATTTTTTATAACTGATTTAATTCATTTGAAAATAAAGGTAAAACATATTTTTTTTCGAAAACACCACGTTAAGCTAACAATGATCTTTATACTAGGCTCAGTTTGCTAATATACCGCAGGAACAAAAAAACAGATTAGCAAAAATTGACCCTGCAATATTGGTTAGTGAAAAACAAAGACTAATGGATGTTCAAGAAGGAAAATAATTGATTCATTTGCTATGACACAACAATAAAAAAAAATCATCAAATTGTGAAATCTTATTTGATTTTCAAAAGTTTTCTTAAAGAAACATCTATTCTGATTAAACATTTTTTTCTTGCTTTGACATTTTGTGTTTCGGTCCCATCTCAGCAAAATGCATTAGCTAGGAGAAAAAGTAATGTGCAAAACCTATATCAAACACATCTCTTCTATAGGATATATTTCATTAAATCTCATATACCTTAGTAATACTGTATCAGGTTTTACTGAACACTCTTATATACATGTGTATTACATTACGGGTTTTTTTTCAATTGGATATGTACACTACTTAGATTGTATTAATGATTTATTTGAGAAGCAGAATCTAATAAGTGTCTAGATACATTTTCACCAGTTTTTTCCACCGAGGTCATATATGAAGTCTAGCGTCTTACTTTTCTTTTAAATCTAGAAAGATTGATGAGATTTCCGCAGTCTTTCCGGTGTTACAATATTAGACCCACAATATTTATGGAAAATGTCTATTCAGGTTATGAACTTATCAAACAAAACAAAAGAGCTACGTGTGGCAATGATCAACCTTTGTGTTGAGCAAAGTCTAAAAAAAAACCTCCCTAGTCTAATAGTTATAGTCTCAAAAGACGATCTCAAGCACTTATATTGACAATATCTCATGTCTAGTTATGACCTCAAAATGATCATCTCTTTGTGCAATTACAGCCTCAAACTGACCACCACCAGTGCCTAGTCACAGCCTCAAACTGACCATCACCAGTGCCTAGACACAGCCTCAAACTGACCACCACCAGTGCCTAGTCACAGCCTCAAAAAGACTCTCCAGAACTAATATTGACAGTATCTTTATTTAGCTAAGTGTCTAGTTATGACCTCAAAATGGTCATTTCTTTGTCTTCTTACAGCCTCAAACTGACCACCACCAATGCCTAGTTACCGTGAGCCTCAAACTGACCACCACCAGTGCCTACCCAGTGGGCACAAAACGTTGTATAGACGTCGGGAGGACGTCGTATTGTGGTCGCGACATCGGCAAGCTTAATCTAACGTCGGGAGGACGGCGTATTGTGGTCGCGACGTCGGCAACCTTAATCTGGCGTCGGGAGGACATCGTATTTTGGTCGCGACATCGGCACCCTTACTCTAACGTCGGGAGGACGGCGTATTGTGGTCGCGACCTCGGCAACCTTAATCTGGCGTCGGGAGGACATCGTATTTTGGTCGCGACATCGGCAACCCTAATCTAACGTCGGGAGGAAGTCGTATTGTGGTCGCGACATCGGCAACCTTAATCTAACGTCGGGATGACGTTGTTTCCAGACGTAATACCGACGTCTGCAACTGACATCGTTACGACGTCTGGTTTAGGTCGTACCCCAACTTATGCATATTAAATAAATATTGAAATGCATGTTATTTATCATTATGAATATTAAAGAACAATTGAAATACATTTTATTAAAGTATGTCACTGTTACAGGATCATGCTTAACAAACTGTTGTCTTAAATTGATACGTTTACGAAGTGAAAATGTGGACACTTTAATTCGCTCAAGACAAACTGCTTATCTCCCTTTATTTGTGTTTCCTCTCCAATAGGGGTCACTACAAATCACGAAAACAAATTAATATTATGCATTCATATTACTTTGTACGTAGTTCATTTTGAATTTTAAAAAAATAATCAAATGTATGGTCGATTGTATTTAAATATATTTACGTATATTTACATTTCGATAATGGAAATATTTGCGCGCGATTTTCTACTTCCGGTTCTTTGTTCGTTGACCATCACTGACCACGCGACTGACCAGTGAATCAGCTATAATATATTACCATTTTTCTCCGCTGTTCCTCCACTTTTTACAAACTTCAAGGTATGTAACCCTTCTTATTTTTTTGTTTTTCAATCAGTTACCGCAACTTAGCTTAATGAGACCACTAACACATGTTTCATTTGTTTTTGTTTACATGCATGTCGTTGAATGCATTATGGACGAGTTCAGAATTGACTGCTATCGCGCGTACCGCATAAAGTGAACTGGCATTTGCTATTACTGTAATAATTTAGCCATCATAATAAAATCATATGATTTTGCTGAGTTAGGTTCGGACTAGTTTCCAATAGCTTCAATATCCTTGAAAATATTGCAGTATGTTCTACGCGACAGTTTTGTAATCGCCTGGCGATCGAGCTCCATGTCCATGGCATGTGCATTGTTAATTAACTGTTCAACTTCAACTCTATCTTGCAGTATCATTGAGTATCTATATATGGTCGACTATGATCGATTCTTGTGTATGTTTCTGTACGTATTTGTTAATTTTAATAGTGAATAGTGTCGCTCTGAGTAAATGGATGGTTCTATAAATAGGCATAATATATAGTCTTCGTAACATTGAGAAGGGACGTAACTCGTAAATTATGTCTATATATATGTACATTTTTGTATATAGCTTACAAGCTTGAGATATGTATGCAGAACTCGATACACAAAGTTTACAATTTTAAGTTTACAATTTTAAATATTAGGTCTTTTAAATGTATAACATTTCCCATAATAATTGGTGACAATCAAATCATAATGTACATATTAATCTACCAGGTAATGATGTGTATAACTTGTTTATCTTGATATTATACTTCACCAATTGAGAATTTAATTTGTAACATGATAAATTATAGTTATTCTTTACAAAATAATTCTCTATGCATATGCACAGCTCATTTAACTTTTCAATTATGAAATTAGTGCTTCAATTTAGAAATACAACTTTAAAGTATATTAAATTAAATGGATATATCTTTTAAATGGCATTCATTTAGCAGCATGGAAGCTGATAAATAAAAACAAAAATGATTTCAGAATCTGAAATTGTTTAAAGTTGTGCTTGGTAATTAGACTCTAATGTTTTATACATTTCATATACCGTTTATATTAATACATTTTTGAGTGTCAGATTTATTCCTTCTTGTGGCTCTTTTGGCAAAATGTACATATAAGTTTCAGAATGTATCGATATGTTTTAATATTGTTAAACAATTTATTCATGTCGTAAAATGTATCATATTTTATTAAGGATTAATTGATTTAATTGTAGATGCTGTAGTACGTACTAAGCGATACACAGAAACTACAGCAGAGACCGCCATGTCTGTAGCCTTAAAGTATGCCCCAGATAGGAAAGGAGGTGGTGGAAGGAAGAAGGTTGATGGGGGGCTGCTACTTTCCTAATAAAAACATTGTCATGACACTGAAATAAGTTGTTTTTGTTGTTTAAACATCTTTATTACCGGGAACGTAAATGTATGCAACAGGAAATTTTGATTTAGGATAACTACGTCACAACAACGTTGTATAAACGTTACATAAACATTGCATATACGTCATATCACAACGTCTTCACAACGACGGAAAAGACGTCTAGAAAACTTTCACTGACAACCTTACCACAACCAAATCCCAACGTCAGAAACCGACCTTACGGCAACGTTGCTACAACGTCATGTGCCCACTGGGTAGTTACAGCCTCAAAATGGCAATCTCCAATGGCCACTTACAATGTATATTATAATTAAAGGACTATTACCTTAACATGTATATGTTATAGTCAGAAAAATATCAATCCCTCTAGAAAGTAAAATAGATGTCAGGAAAGCATAACCATTATAACAGACTATACTCATCTTAAGACCTATAAACCAGATTTAAATTCTTTGCTGTGACCCAGTTTTGAATTCTTTGCTGTGACCCAGTTTAACATACTAAGTTGCGACCTAGTTTAACACACTTTGATGTGACCTAGCTCTCCTTTTTTTGTGACCCAGTTTTAAGCAGGTATTTCTCTGTAATCATGAGTTTATAAAAGCTTACTGTGACCCATTTTGGCAGGCTTCATTCTGCAGCTACAGCATAGAAACATGACTTACCTGTAAAGATAAAAAAGAAAGTCAACATTAATTAGAAATATATGTGGTGGATCTATCTATATAAATCTAAAATCATTTACTCTTTTAACTTAAACCAGACAGTGACTTAGATATCCTTCATATATCTGATACAGGTATGGATTCAAAAAACATTTGTCTAAGATTTCATGATCTAATCAATATATTATATACATCTTTCTATCCTATGCAAAACAGAAATATTTGTGATGACAAATTTCAAAAATAGGTATCAATTTTGAGAGTTTAAATGATGAACACATTTCATGGCAGAAAAATGCTGTCTCATATTTCAGGAAGTATTAAAGGACAGGCACTTGGGCGTACTTCAACATGTCTGTCATTATAGCCAGGACCACATAGTACAGTGACCGGTCATAACACCAGAACTAAACAAGACGAGGACAATGTCCAGTTTGACCACAATTGACAACAAAAAATGACCACTCCCATGAAATGTCTGGACACTTGACCAAAACATTTTACGATTTTCCAACAATGACCTTTCCCCTTGACAACCATCTATAGATCCAAAGGGTGTCAATGGGTTTCAGACTGAGGCCATTATATACTTAGATGTGATTTGCTCCATTCTCCTGACAGTCAAAAACAACGCCGTGACATTTTACTTCGACATGTTATGGTCATTGTTCTTTAAGGTGGTTCATCCCATCCTAGCCCTGTCATTTCACTTAGGGTGCCTCACCCCATTGTTGTATCCATGTTACCATGGTCACTATACTCTGTTAAAGGTTTTGTCCACAAACAAGTGACCAGTACTTGACCAATACATTCGGTGATGTCCTATCTAATTGTTTCCTTGTCGATTTTCAATACATCACAAAAGTGGGCATTTATGTTACCATTGCGAGGAGAGTAGGCTTTACTTGAAGGTGGCTCACCCTATTGTTATGTTGTCAATTACCTTAAACATCACAGAAGCGATGTTATTACATTAGGTAGCCGCCCCCATCTAAAATAACAACCAGGAAACGTCTACAGTCCAATAGAAGCTTGTTGACCATTCAACAGGTGTTCAAGTATAAAGATGAAAAGCTTCAGTACGACTAATGATGTTCTGTGAAAATTGGTGACATACCATGTTTCCTCCAACTGGTGCCCCTAGGGACATTACCAACTCTCAAGGGGGCAACACAGATGAAAAGCCTCTAACTCAAATCAATCCAAGGACATTGGTGACACAGTCATTTCCTCCAATTTGTGTTCCCAGGGGTGTAACAATTTCTCAAAGGAGAATTATATTCAGAATAGACAACAAGAACACATAAATCTATTCCTCCGCATTATCATATTTTAGTATATTTATCAATTGTTAAAAATCTAGGGAGATGGCATGATATTAGATTTAAAATCTTGTTGCCAGATACTATTTCCATTTTGTATGTACTTGTAATATATGACAAATTCAATGAAATATTGTTTTAACCAACAACTCCTATTGGTTTCTGAAAGTGATACATTCCTTACTCTAAAACATAATTATTAAATGGAACCAACCAACTTTATGATACCCTCAATATAATCAGCCAATTTAAGAATCCAGAAATCCTCACAATCATAATACAGCTGTATTCACTCAGATACCTTTACAATATCCAGCCAATCAAAATGTATGTAACATTGCAATATCCAGCCAATCAAAACTGATGTAGCATTACAATATCCAGCTAATCAAAATTTATGTAACAATTGCAATAACCAGCCAATCAAAATTGATGTAACATTACAATATCCAGCCAATCAAAATGTATGTAACATTGCAATATCCAGCCAATCAAAACTGATGTAACATTACAATATCCAGCCAATCAAAATTGATGTAACATTACAATATCCAGTCAATCAAAATCTATTTAACCTTACAATATCCAGCCAATCAGAATCCATATTTCTATCAAACAGATAAATAACACATATTTACATTATCTGTGTTGAAATTGTATTGTTAGAATGGATTGAGATGCTGAAAGTCTTCATCCATCATTTTGTATCCTGATAAAAATATAACCTTACAATATCCAGCCAATCAGAACCCTTATAACCTTACAATATCCAGCCAATCAGAACCCTTAAAACCTTACAATATCCAGCCAATCAGAACCCTTTTAACCTTATAATATCCAGCCAATCAGAAACCCTTATAACCTTACAATATCCAGCCAATCAGAACCCTTATAACGTTACAATAACAAGCCAATCAGAACCCTTATAACCTTACAATAACAAGCCAATCATAACCCTTATAACTTTACAATAACAAACCAATCAGAGTATATATACCCTTACAATAACAAGCCAATCGGAGAATATATACTCTTACAATCAGAATCAACCATCTTTTAGATTTGGCAACATGTTTTCTCTGATGTTGAGTTTGGCAGATTGCCTTGCAGCTGTGGCCATGCAAAGCTCTGGAAAATGTCCAGTCTGAGTGATGTCCAGTGAGCTGACCATTGGCAGGTTACAAGTCTGGGCTAGGGAGGTGATGACCACCTATAGACCATCTTTATAACTGGACAGCAAGATGTGAAAGTGACCAGGACCATACACATATCATAATTGACCACAAACAAGAGCTGACCACAAGAATTTCTGGCTAAGGTGGGGCACAGTCATCAGCAGCACCAGTCCATGTAGAGAACACCCTTTATCTATAGTGGTCAATTATCTGTTCTCCTCCCTCGGGCTCCTCACTCCCCCCTCCCTGATACAGTATCCTATACAAAAAACATCAACTCCAACCATGCATACANCCCCGCCCACTCTGCTGAAAAAATATCTTCTCCTTGTAGGTCCTACTCGTCCAACTCTTTCCCAGTGGGGTTGTCATTGACAAGGTACAAGTCTACTTTATATATCTATGACAGATCAATTCTCTTCAGGCATTGATCAAAATGAGGAGAAAATAGAGTTAAGCTTCACTCCAGGGACAGGTTTTCTATTCTTATCACTCCGCTACTCTTTCCAGTCTGTACCTAGCTCCGTAAAAGCCACTCCTAATTAACGCTCCTATTGCTACCCGTGCATCCTTTCTTCCTGTCACATATCCGTTTCTCATCCTTTCTTCCTGTCACATATCCGTTTCTCATCCTTTCTTCCTGTCACATATCCGATTTTCATCCTTTCTTCCTGTCAAATATCCAATTCTCATCCTTTCTTCCTGTCACATATCCAATTCTCATCCTTTCTTCCTGTCACATATCCGATTCTCATCCTTTCTTCCAGTCACATAACCGATTCTCATCCTTTCTTCCTGTCAAATATCCGATTCTCATCCTTTCTTCCTGTCAAATATCCGATTCTCATCCTTTCTTCCTGTCACATATCCGATTCTCATCCTTTCTTCCTGTCACATATCTGATTCTCATCCTTTCTGTCTCTCAACTGTCTTAGTTCCCACCTGTTTACATACCTTTTTGTTTCATTTTACCGATTTATGTTTTCTTATCTACCATCTCATTCATTTTCATTATTTTTTTCTGTAATTATCCCTTTTTCTTATACGTTTTCATCGTTCTTTATACCATTGTCTGTTCTCTCATTTTTTCATTGTTTGTCCCTTCTTTCACTTTTTACCCTTGTCTGATCTCTCATTCTTTTCATTGTTTGTCCCTTCTTTCACTTCTTTTACAGAACTTTACACATTACTCTATACCTAGGTACCAACCATTGTATCTGGGTACCTTTCCGTTGAAAGAATTTGTCTTTAAAGAATTGTATAAAATTGAATTTTTAGTTGGAATGTCAGGGATAACTTTCGACAGAAGTGAGGATAGTTCCTCAACATAAACCTGTCCAGTAACTCTCCGTCACTTGGATTAGAAACAAGAATGTTCAACTGGTGGTTGGTTGAAAGCGATAAAACATAAGACAATCAATCGAGAAAGTGTCGAGGATTTACGACCACCATGTTTAAATGTTCCATAGGTTTGTTTAGGTATGTATCTGTATCTTTCACTAATACAGGTGTTCATAAAAAAAACAAAAGTAAAAATTCCGTCATGCCAAAAAACTTTCCCTTGAATGAAAAACATTATCTACTTTCTTTCCAACATATCTCCAAAAGTAACTCCTAGTTGCAGGGTTCCTTCAACAAATCTTTCTTCACCTATTTTTTTCATCTCGTCCTACATTTTAAAGATTAAAAAGTGGATTGATAAAACCATCTAGGTGATTTAAAGAGAAGGGTTACTTTTATACCTTTCTGTTAATGTAAGTGACAGATAATTTTTCAATGCTTTCTTCAATATTTCTATAATCCTTTCAATTTTTTTTTGCTAGAGCAATTGACATTCTATAGTACACAAACCCTCCCTTAACGGAGAACACCATCATAACTTACCCCTTATATAATTTGTCCCCCTGTGAATCAATTCTGAAGTCATCCCATTTTCTTTGTTTGCGATTTCTATGACAGTAAATCTTACATCACCTCCTGCTTCCAGTTATTTTTTTATTCAGTTCTTGTTTGTCTGGGTTATGTATGTACAACCTTTTAACACATTTTAGGAGAATGACCTTTGACCCGTCATAACATATGGCATATGTGCCGCGTCTCATCAATTTTATTTACACCTACAAAGAAACCAACAAACCTGTCACGATGGACATATTTTGCATAATTTGTTTTAACTTTTAAGCCTTTTCACGTTTCCCTTGGTTAACATCTTCGCCATCAAGCAGACATCTGGCTGGCAGATAGATTTATAGGCCAAGGGTGTGACCTTTGATTCAGATGTAACAAAGCATGTCATTGGTTATCTCTGGTTAACGTGGAGAGAATGTCATGGCGACCAAAAGAGGCTTAGAGAATAACTGCACATGAAGTTAATAACACCATTAAGTACATCAGACTTATCAAGCATCAAAACATGTCAACACTACTGAATTATTGAATATCGCAATTAATAAAGTAATACAACATTATACAGGAACTAATAATATCACAGGTAAACGGTGTTAATATGACATACAGGAACTAATAATATCACAGGTAAACGGTGTTAATATGATATACAGGAACTAATAATATCACAAGAGAAACCTCAAGTTAATATGACATACAGGAACTAATAATATCACAGGTAAACAGTGTTAATATGACATACCGGAAATTCCATCTCTTTACAAAATTTCAAAACAGGTAGAATATATATAACTCCCTTAATTTTTTGTTTTCCTTTTTCCTTTAAATATTTGCTTGTCTAAATTTGGTATCCTTTGATTATCATAATGTGAGAAAACCTACAAGAATTCAATGACTTTTTTATTTCTATTAACCTTTAACCTAGGAAATTACGATTCTTACTTTAAAGAAATCCTAAAAGATTTATCACTGTAGATAATCATGTTACTATCTTTGTGGTAAAACTATGACGTCTTTACTAAACCAGAATTCCATCAGTTTAACTTGTGTACGAAAGTGTATCATTGACCCATATCCCACTTAAACGGTCCATATATTCCTAACAGCTTTTCTCTAGAAATCTAATTTTTTTTATCACAATTTTCCAACATTTTAAATTCCGGTGGCATTCTGCCTATCTGTGACCATTCCAAGGCGCACACATCCCCAGCCATATTGAGATAGATAACTCTATTGCGATAGGCACTCCTGAATACTTCACCGCAAAACCATGACACTCAAAGACATTCACGATGCCAAGCGACTCCCCAAAGTATTCTCAGCTTCATGTCAAATTTTACGAATTTTTCTGCAGTGGTAAAGCTAAATTTCTGCAATCTTATATATATTTTATTGCAATCTTATATATATTTTATTGCAATCTTTTATATATTTTATGCATCCATATATAACAGACTCAAGCTATAATTCCGACAGCTTAAGAATAATTTCTCATCCAACTTAAGCTCAAGTTAACAAAATTACCAGAAAAATATAAATCAATATATTTTATAAAACAAATTTGATTAGAAAGGCTACTTTCTATGAAAAGGAAAATTCAATTAAAAAAAATAAAGTGTTTCTTCAATTATTTATCTAAAATTTCAGACCTGTTTTGAAAAGCATCTTAATTTTCAAAGTTTTATTTGAAAATGATTTTTTAAGACATGTTTTATCAAAAGTTGAAGATCTAATTTAAAAGGAAGGTTGCCTTTTAACTTTAGGAAAGGTGACAACATTAGTCAGGTTTTAAATGTTAATGACTTGGTTCCCAATTAAAAGCTGTTAGAACACAGATGACAGAACGGAGATTACTAGGTGCAGTTTTTCTGACAATTCTCAGACAACTCAATAAGATCACCACTGCTTAGGGCCTTCAAAACAGAATTCCTTTTGAAATTGTTAAAAAACCAATTTGTCATACAAAAAAAAGCCAACAAAAGCAAGATCAACACTTTTTAATTTAAAGCTGACATCTGTTCAATTATGTCTTTGTATAAACTCAAATCGTTCAGGTTAAAATACCACTCCTTGGTAAATCCCATTTTCAACTACAAGGCAACTTTAAATGAATTTAAGGATATTGTTTCTCAAGTGGGAAATGTATTTCATTCCAAAAAGGGTTTCACTCTGTTATCAAAATTTGGAATTTGTAGATTGATTGACAACACATTGGAAATGTACAACAGAATTAATGATTTTTTTGAAAGGCTACACAAGAACTGATGACACATTCAAAGGTACACAAGAACTGATGACACATTGGAAATATACACAAGTATGATTTATAACAATTAGATATATGTGACTTATTACAGGATGCCATTAATAAAATAGAGGGTGAAACTCTTCAACAGATCAAAGGGTAAATAATGTATGGTAGGTACCATATATGTCCTTAATCCCAACGAAACAAAGGTAATTATAATGAAAAAAATAACATAAAACAAAACAGACGTTTTTTAAATTGATGGTTTTCTTTTGATCAGACTGTAGAGTAATTCCTAATCCAGATATATGTGTCACCTCATGATCAAAGACCTTCCTTTTTTCTTAATAATTTACATTCTCTGTTAATATACGGCTATATCTTTTTATAATATCTGACATCCTGCTGTTCAAAACTCAGGAATTATACAGTACTCCCATTACACAAAAATATCATAAATAAAGATCTTATGGAATGTAAGTAATGTTCTCTGGTCCCTTGAGATAGGGCATTATACAATAGTAGTTTATTATTTAGAATATAATATGATATACAAAGACTAATCCCTAGAGAAGGGGCCTTATTTAGAATACCCCGGTATATACAATATACCGTCCATGTTAAAATACCACCACAAAGACTAATCCCTAGAGAAGGGGCCTTATTTAGAATACCCCTGTATATACAATATACCGTCCAGGTTAAAATACCACCACAAAGACTAATCCCTGGAGAAGGGGCCTTATTTAGAATACCCCGGTATATACAATATACAAAGACTATAGTCTCTAGAGAAGGGGCCTTATTTAGAATACCCCGGTATATACAATATACAAAGACTAGTCTCTAGAGAAGGGGCCTTATTTAGAATTCCCCGGTATATACAATATACAAAGACTAATCCCTAGAGATGGGGCCTTATTTAGAATACCCCGGTATATACAATATACAAAGACTAGTCTCTAGAGAAGGGGCCTTATTTAGAATTCCCCGGTATATACAATATACAAAGACTAATCCCTAGAGAAGGGGCCTTATTCAGAATACCCCAGTATATACAAATCTACAAAGACTAGTGCCTAAGGAAGGATATATACAATTTACGATTTAAAAAGACTAGTCTTTAGAGAAGGGGCCTTATTTAGAATAGACACGATACACATTTGTGCTAATTTATAGTCGATTATCATTAGTTTATGTAAGAAACTATCTTAAGAATGTCTTTTAAGCATATATACTGGAACATTTCAAGAATGTGTTCAATGATCAGGCATCGGTTCAATTTATTTTTAACTTCATGGCCACTTCTACATATAATTAGCATCATCTAGATATTTCTGGTCCAGTATCAGGTCTATATTTACTACACAAACGTACAAAGCGTGTTAAATAGCTAGATTGACTTTCCAAACATACCAATTAAATGTCTAGCAGAATTTTAGGAGATTGTTTCAGTGCCATAATGCAGAATATTTTCTTCGGATGCAAGCACGATAAGCCAATAACAAAACACTTTAAACCAACATGTACAGTTTATATAATTCCATTTTGATTGTTTCACACCGTGTAGCTAGCTTACGTACTTGTAGAATTAGATGAAGAACATTATCTAAATCTTAATTGATTCCTTCTGAATTTATTTTTTTCATTTCCAATTCCAAGTTTCACAAAAAAATATTTATCTTTAACTCATTCAATCCTACATATTTAAAATGGACTTGTCCAGTCTTTGCTTTGGTAAAGGTTCAAATATGACTTCAGCAGTGAATGGGTTAAGATAGAGTCGTCCCATTGTGCTTTGTTTTGTTCCTCTAAGAAAGAAGAGCTCCAATTTATTTCGCATTTTGCTGTCTTGCAGTTGCTTGACCATTTACTAACATGATATTTTTCATGTTTAACCTCTCTGCAACACTTCTGTTTAAAAATTGCCCCTTTTTATGAATATAGAGGGAAAAAACATCAATTTCACAAGAAAATAACTTCTAAAACCTGTTGATATTTAGGAGGAGGTGAGACTCTCTACTTCAACTTTTTTAATTGATTTTCACTCAGTGACCTATAATTTCTCAAATTTTAAGTAAAAAGCGTTACCATTTAATTTCTAAAAAAAATATAACCTATCTTGTTTTTTCTTTTGAATATTGTATACCTATATTTTACGGACAGTTTGTGAAGAAAACTTGTGAAGATAAACATCACTTCCTGTTTCTTTGTTCTATACAGGAAGTCGACAATATCAATTTAAATAATTTCTCCTTAGACAAAGACAAAAAAGTTTAAATAATCTTTAAACTTTTAAGTTGGTCTGCCCCACGTCTCTCCGGTTTGCCATGCATATGCTTTTGAACAGCTTTGTTTAAGTATTCTTTTCGGCGAAAATCTTATTCAATTTTTTTGACAGAGTTTAAAGTCCAAGGTTAGATAAAATGATGTATAAGCTTTTATTTATTTCAAAATGAAATATGAAAAAATTTCAAATTTTGAGATATAAAACTGTTCATTACATATTATGCCTATAAGCAGACCAGACTTTCGGTTACTGTGACAGTACGTGAACAAAAACCGTTCCACACAAATAGGTAAGACACAAGAGCCCCCCCTTCTAAGGTAAAGTACAACCCAATTGCGTGTGTATATTAACTTAATCATCCGACAAAAACGCCCCCTGGAGGGAAAGTAAATAAACACAATACTCGTATTATACCAAGCCATTCTCGAGTTAATCTGGTGTCATTCACTCGAGTGAATTTTTAAATCTTGAGGAAAAACAAAACCTATAATGCTTTCGATCCCGGTGTCCTTACAACCAGTATCAACGTGGAGAATGCTGTTTTACCGAAATGCTCGGAGCAGATTTACACGGCTAAACTTAAACACAAATAAAATATTGATGTATATTTCCTTCGGCTGTTACATCTGTAATTAAAATCCCTAATTTAAAAAGGAAATACATTCCATACAGTAAAATTTAGGGGAAAATTATGTGAACGTAATTTACATAAACTATTTTACATAAATTCTTTTACGATTATGCAAAGCCTGTATCACTGTCTTACCTTTTGTTTTATCGCACAGTGAGGTATGGAGTAGATGTAGTACTAAGTGCTACTCCTCAGTTTTATCCTTTCCTCACGTAAACCCTATGATAGATGGCTGGGAAACATGAATGATGAATGTGAAATTACTTCTACCATACAAGCAAATATATATCACAATTCCATCAGACAAAATGTCTTTTTTCAATTGCTTTCACATACTTAGTATTATCACCTAATGAGGACGCCATTATCTCAATACAATGAAACTTGTTGAATCTGAGTATGTTGACATCCTCCGACACACAGTTTTGGTCAAATCTCTGATAAAACACTATATAATTATAACTATCAAACATTGTCACTACTAGGAAATTTTGGTGTTCTGTAATATTGGGATATTTAGCGAACAATGAAACAATTTCACGTGTACAACTTGTACAATTACGATATATATATGAATATTTTTAACTTTTGATTATGATACGAAGAATTAAAACGGATGTAAGGCCAACTAAACAGCAAACTGATCACAGTTGTCATAGACAAAAAACAAGAACTTCAATGACAGATCCAGACAAACGCACACAAGACCACAATAGATCTGTCCCTTTTATGTTCCATCATCCAAATAAGCTTAAATTTTGTCATGTCAGCCATGCATGTACATGTTTATATATTGTAATGAAGTGCCCCCCCCCCCCCCCCCTCCTCTTAATCCTATGCATATATATGTATTTTTCTAAAAAAAAAATAAAAAAATAGGTTCAGTAACATTTCAAATATTAGATGATTTTTTCCAGAATAGAGCAATTTGAAAAATATTTACAGCAAACATCAAAAACCCTATGGGTAACCTTTGTGTCAACAGCCAGAAAATCAAAAGTCCTGCTCATGTGGACAATTAACCAATTCTAGTTATTCCTTATGTTTATCAAACTGATTTCTATAAACAAGCCTTTATTAGCAACAATTTCATATTCTTTTATATTAGTATACAGCCCCTATACTGTTTAGTATACAGCTGAAAGCTGAGAAAATTTCTTCGATTTATATAACATAAATATTTCTAGATTATGATATCCCACAAAAACTCTGGTGACATTTTAAGCAAGCACGTCACTATGTTGGTTTGTCAATTATTCTGTAAATATCGTCAGACACCACGGATAATGGCTTCCTATTTCTGCTATATAACATCGTCTGCTGCTCATACGTTTTTAAAAGCGACAGGAGATGGAAATCGTCGTGGCTTCATTTGTATGGTTTGGCTAAACCTTTTTTTTGAGGAAGTACAGGGGGGACAATATACCATAGCCTGTGGATTACGTGTCACCCGTCTGTAGCTAAGCTTAATTATTTTGTTATTGACAGTCTCTTGACTACAAAATATCAAGGATATCTCTAACTCAGATGACACTGTCACCGTAAATGTTAATGATAAATCTTTCTTTTTTTCCTGTAAAGTATAAGCACTCAAGATCGTATGAATATTAACCAATTTTAAACATTCTTTTGGTTTCGTTTCAAATGGCGTAAAATATGGTTAAAAGCTGCCTAATGAAAATGAGTTTTGTGGATTTCTGTACGTTTAAGTACAGTAAAAATTATAGTCTGCCGAATTTGACATTCAAATATTTCTGGTTATTTAGCAGGAGATCCAAATTCCTTAATAGTCTTCTATGGAAATTAATTAATTATTTTTAGAAAAATTAATTGTCCTGAAATGTTTGTTTCCATCAAGTTAAGCTAAAATTATTGCTTTTTGTTCTGGTAACTAATCCAGATTTTTGCATACTCAATAGAAAAATTATTTGGTTTCCATCAAAATGGCATTCAACAAATCTTGTCAGATGCTAATGGTTAGATAAATGTGCATTGAAAACTCTGAATCCTTACAAATTGATTTTGTACAGAGCATCCTTATGTTTTCAGAAATCTAGGTTTCTTGACATTATCAAAGTCATCAGCATAAAATGTCTGTACTATAATTCATCTGAATTACATGAAATCAATTTCTCCATTAGAAATATCTTGTCAACAATACTTATTTCTGAACTCCCCATCAAGTATTTTCGATTGTCATTCATCGACCTATAAACAGGGATGACCAGATTCCGAGCTAGGTCGCCTGAGCAATGACAATTTGATCAATCCAAGAGTAAAGATATTGGAGGTCATGATAAAATGATTTAATGTACAGACTATTTTTATGCCTCTGGACCGCTATTATTATATATATTGTCTGTTTTTACTTGCCGATGAACTGGACCAGATGAACATTTCATGTTTGTATAGATTTGTGTCTAATTTCACATCATTAGCCAGCAGCAATCTGCAGCAACAGTAGAAAGATTTTGTTGTTTTCCGACATTGAAATAACTAAAACCTGAAAAAAGTTTTTTTGGCATGTGCTGAAAGATCAATGCTTCTAAACCCTATCTTATTACTTCCCCATCATTTTTCATATTTCTTGCTGACAAGACCCAAGTTTCACAAACATTCCTGTTAACTTTTGAAAATTCCCAAACTTAAGATTGTTATAGGAAAGCATTACTGAAATTAGGGAAAACCTACCTTCGCATAAAAAGATTTTTTCCTAAACCCTGATAATGCTTTCCAACGGGAAAACTAAAGTTAACTAATTTACCCCTGAAGACACATTTGAACTCTTCCTATTCAAAGGTTGGAAAAGTTCATTATGAAATTTCAGGGGTGAAACATTCATAAAACTGCTGTCCGGGATGCTGATTAGCTTGAATACTGTATAAAGTCAAGTACTTGTTTTAACCTCCGAGTACAAGGTTCCCTGGGCTTAAACAGGTAAAGTGTGATATAAGAGATTTATACAGAACCAGGCTTATTTATTCTGATCAGGTACGGAATACTTTTATAACCACTAATGCAATGTCCTTGTTTTTATACAGCATGACCTTTGGTAAGCTGTAACCATGAGTTGATTATCAAACTGACCACACTGACCACTACTGACCACAACTTACAACAATGTATATATTTACTATTACAACCATACGGCTATTTAGTAGCACCAATCTGTTTCTCTTGACCATCATAAACATGAAGAATCTGGCAAAGCCTCTGGAAAAGATATCGGTGAAAGTCTGTTTAAGAAATATAGGCTTGTCTGATAACACAGGAAACTGGTCTAGCTAATATTTGGTCTACTCTTCACCAAAGAGTTTTCACTATGGAGAAATATTTGTACATCGAGTTTGAGTATTTGTTGTATAAATTTGACTCTCCGGAGATTCGATCCAAACAATCGCAGGGCTCAGTAAAAGTAAATATTAAATTATTCCGAACAATCTCAAGGTCAAATTGTGCCCCACTAGTAAATTAAAGCTTCTACCAGGAAATATATTACATTTAGGTTCATTGCAATACCATGGTGACTTGGTCAGCGCCAACAATAAAGGTTCAGAATATTTGTAGAAGTAATTTCATGATATTGTGAATTACATTATTTGACAGAAATTCAGTTTCAGCTAATCTTAACAATTAATTAACAAACAAAATTTATTTGCAAACATTTCAGAAGCATGAAGTATATATATTTTTTTTAATTTCAGATGGTAGGTGACAGGGCCACTTGAATACTCATGTGCCTGGCTATTGTACACTGAAGCCACATTCAGATCAACAAAAAGTCCCAGTGGGCCTGTACCCTACTGACTTGAATGTGTAGAATACCGTATATGTCCTAATAAGCACCCAGGGCTCTTGAAAAATTTGCTGAAGGGGGTTGTTTTTTATGATTACAAAACATAGGTTCACAGTGTTAGTTGATGTAAAGGTGAGAAACATTTTTAGATACATTCCAAGGGAGAATTTCAAAACTTTGAATCTACCTGCAAAGATACCTGGTCCAATGTGGGTTGAACCAATGTTCTTAATTTAACACTGAACAAAACGAAATTTGGTTTTACCGTATTCATCCTGCAATAACCCCAGGAGGCCAGCACATAATCTCTGACTGAAAGTAGAAGGGGGGTGGGGGGTGGGGGGGTGGAGAGGGGTGGTAGATAGATAACAATGAAAAGGCTTTTGTTTGCACTTCTTTCTAACTACAATATATGTAAGTGGGCGTATTGCGGGATAAATAAGGTAATAATATATATATGATTATGATCACCTTCTATATAACTTCTCACTGGGAGGGGGATTTGATTTCCTTTTAGTCCCAATGGTAAATTGAATGACAGAGAAACTGGGGGTTGCTGGTTCGATTCCTAGTGGATTTGAACTATTCTCTTTCCTTTTACAGTACGGGTATGTACAAAGTATACCTTGCCAATTGCAAGACCCTCCCAGCCCTGATTGAAGTAACAATTTGATATCTGACCTTTAGAATTAATAACAACTGGTGGATCGAGACCCAACGTCCCTGCATGGAAGTCAGTTCCATTAAGTGGCGGTAAGGATCCTGGGGTGGATACCTTAATGGTATTCAACAGTGCTTATCAGGGAAAGCAGAGCAAATGAAATAGAAATGATGAGCAACAACACCACTGAATCCGGTACAAAATGTAATGTTTGATTTACATCCTACGTGCTGACATGTTTCGGCCAAAGGGAGGCCGTCTTCAGAGCACAGTTACATGATGTTTGCAACTATGGTATGTACAGTGACAATTAAGGTCAAGTGTCAAGAACAATAATGAATGATTCGGATTTAATGTTAAAATTAACTTAAATTACAAAAGATAAATTTACATAACATAATTCATCTGACCTGGTAAGATTTTTTGCAAAAACTGTAATCAATTCCATACTGAATTTACCAGTATAGAGTTATCTTTATAAACATGTTTAGGCTAAATACTTGAGTGCAAATGCGACTAACACGAAAATGTTTGTCTAATGGAGGGGCTCCTTGAAAGTAAAACATGATCTTGCATAGTCAGTTTCTATTTAAGGTTATCAAACTCAGATTATCAAGCAGTTCTCATTAAAATATTTTCCATTTTAATGCAATCTTAATTCCTTTGATTGACCTACATCTAACCACTTAGAGATTGTACAAAGCAGCCTCATCTTTGAGCTAAATGTTAACATTTCCTCAGTTTAAAATCACCAAAAACAGTTTCTAATCAGTCACTGTGTTATTCTCCGAGTCCAAATATTTAAACATTTTATCTTTCAATTTTGGTGAAGAAGGTGTATACAAAGGCCTCTGTTGTGGGTGGCCAAGATATCAAAACGATTCAGTGCAAGATTTGTACACAAATGTCAATATCCAACTTTGTGTTAATGGTTAAATGCTAACCAGGTCACTATGGTAAAGAAACAAACATTGTTTATCGACTACTTTTTCCTTCCATGCCTTGAGGTTTCATTGAAACGACCACAAAAGTCATGCTGTTCCTACACTTGTGGGCAATATTGCTCCTGAAGGTGTGATGTTTAGGGCTAGGCAGGCCTATCAAAGTCACCACCACTAGCCTTGCGCGTCAACACCCTGTAACAGAGCTCCGAACAAGTGCATGTCTGTTGTGTAGGTTTTCTGAACCAAGTCAACGGCCCTGTGACCAGAAAACCAGAGTTTTGACGGGGCCGAAGTTTGAATCCCTGTACATGATGTCATTGTGGTATGGGGAAGCTGCCATTACATTTTTCCACTTAATCAAAGACTGAAGATCATTGCAGAACGTTTCTAACATTCTGATAAATTATCAACAGTTGACACGATTTCTCAATGTAATCAGTAAATCGGGGTAAAGGGAGTGGACACTTGGACCAGATAAAGGAAAGGGGTTCTTTATGATGGATTAGGGACGCTTATAACATCAAGTTTGGTAGCCAGTTTTGAGATATTAATTTTTAAAATAAAAAATTGTTTAGAGGAATAAGAGTTGGTAGAAATATTTACATGTATAACTAGAAATCTTACAGTTGTACAATCCTCACAGCTGCAGTTTCTCTGTACAACAGTATGTAAATTTAAATCCTACATGGCTTTGATACTCTAGCCTCGAGTTATGATGTTTTGACCTCTTGGTTAGCTCCCTTTATAGAACCTGTTGAAGTATATACCACATGACTATCTCAAAGGCTGCAGCTATGAAGTGAATCACATAAATAAGAATGATATGCATGACTCAATCTCCTTTACCTTTCATAAAACATTATATGCATGTCTATAACATAAATCTTTGTAACGTAATATACATATTTAAGATATAACATGACAATTAAGTTGTCTTAACCTAACAAGCTTTCTTGGCCTAATGCAAAGCTTTCTTAAAATGACAAGTTGTCTTAACCTAACAAGCTTTCTTGGCCTAATGCAAGCTTTCTTAAAATGACAAGTTTTCTTAGCCAGGTGATACACTTTATCAACAATCTCGCTCAACCTAATGAGCTTTCTTTATCTGACAAGCTTTCTTAATCTGACAAACTTTCTTATAACCTGACAAGCTTTTTTACCTAATAAGCTTTCTTAACCTGACAAGCTTTCTTACCTAATAAGCTTTCTTAACCTGACAAACTTTCTTAATCTGACAAGCCTTCTTATAACCTGACAAGCTTTCTTAATCTGACAAGCTTTCTTAACCTTATAAGCTTTCTAATAATCTGACAACCTTCTTAACCTTTTAAGCTTTCTTAATCTGACAAGCTTTCTTAACCTTATAAGCTTTCTTATAATCTGACAACCTTCTTAACCTTATAAGCTTTCTTAATCTGACAAGCTTTCTTACATGATAAGCTTTCTAAACCTGACAAGCTTTCTTATAACCTGGCAAGCTTTCTTAACCTAACAAGTTTTCATAACCAGACCAAGCTTCCTAACCTAACAAGTTTCCATAACCAGACCAAACTTCGATCTTACCTAACAAGTTCTGAACAGCAACAAACATGCTTTAAACCTTGAAATAATATACATATTTTGTCCTCTCCCTAATATTTGGTATCCTACCTGTATGCTTTTATTAATTCTCTCTTTTTTAATTTTTTAATTTTAAAAATGTAGAATGGCATATGGAGTTAATGTTATTTAATCTAACCAGTCACATTATATTGGCATTGGCACAGATCACGGACTTTAAACCTCAAATCGCTGATCAGTATTGTCTGAAGGTCTTAACTTATCTCTCCTGATCATCAGTACATGTATCTAATCAGGAAATCTAACTTGTTGAAATTAATTAATTCACCTCTAAAGATCAAAGAGCTCGACACAAGGGAGAGCAGACTGTCGGTAAAGTATCCACTCAGGGCATAGAGCTTGTCCATAGTCACTTTAGTAGCTTTCTTAAGAAGCCTTAAAACACAGAAATCTGTCTCTTGAGCCTTGTTTCATCCATGTTGACACTAATACTAAACATATTGTTTGATGTAGCAAATTAAGGTAATAGGATTGTGTCGCCATTTCTCAGTAGAATTTATTCAAATTTTGTAGTTATATTGCTTTGAAGTAAAGAAAATTTTCTGACACAAAAAAAATATAGGTTGTCAGAATTTTAAGGATTTTAAATGGAATCATGTAAAAAGGATTGAATTTTGAAAACAAAAATGAAACACATTTATTTTGCAAAATAATTTCAATAAAAATGATACTAACATAGATTAGTATTGTATTAATGTATATCAATTTCATAAATGCTGAAATTGTGTAAAATTAATCATCTATAAACGATTAAAAATTGACATTTTATAATAAAACCATATACACATAGTAATTGCATGCAAGAGTTATCGTTCTTGAAAAACTTCACAGTAGTGAAATAGGTAGCCGGTTTCCTGAAGTACAGAAAAATGGACACATGTAACTCATTGATTAAAAAACAACTGAATTAATACCTGGATTGCTTTGCAATACTTTAATATTGAAAGAACACACTGTTTTGTCAATAATAAGCATACAATATTCATCAGTTTATTAAACATTAGAATATGCGGAAATTGTGATACTGTCTCCCTACATTGGATTTTCAACTAGGGATGTACCTCCTATTTCCATTTAGCAATACACTCCTATGACCTTAAGGTCTATCTGTACCACAGATTTCAATACAGAAAAGTACTGCAAATGTATATATCTCCAAAATATGCAACTTTTACTCAGAAATCATTTAATATTTCAATGTTACAAAAACAACTTTGTATACATAAATAAGGACGCTTGTATACATAAATAAGGACGCTTGTATACATAAATAAGGACGCTTGTATACATAAATAAGGACGCTTGTATACATAAATAAGGACGCTTGTATACATAAATAAGGACGCTTGTATACATAAATAAGGACGCTTGTATACATAAATAAGGACGCTTGTATACATAAATAAGGACGCTTGTATACATAAATAAGGACGCTTGTATACATAAATAAGGACGCTTGTATACATAAATAAGGACGCAATTTCTGCAGGTAATGTTTATGGAGGAACTTGCAGTAGAAATGTACAAATGTGTTTGTGGAAAGAAAACATTTTAAGAAATTCTAGACTGGTAATTTAAAATCTATTAAAGCCCTGTTCTGTATTAACATTGAAAGTTAATCCTGGTAGGAAAAATATATAATTTACTCTAACAGTTATCATTTTCAGGTTATATGAAGTGTTTGCTTCTTATATTTTCTTGTACTGCTTCAAGGTTTTGTTTATGAGATATCCAGAAATCTGGACTTGTGCCATATATAAGTCTGGAAACATTCTAACTGGAGCTATACATGCACGGCCACTTAAACGCTATCAAGTCAAGCATTATATCTATCCTGAAGGACAAACTTCATTTTTTTTAAATTTTACTTGAATGTCAAAAAAAAAAAAATATCAAAAGAAAAAGTTGTTATTCATCTTGACAGGTGAGAGAGAAACTAAGACAGGTATGGTCCTTTTGAGGTGGATTTAAATTTGTATCAACCATTATTTAGGTAGCTTCTGGCAATCTTTTCAAAACAAATATATGCCCTATAGCCGTTACCCTGATTTTGTAGAATTTCCTGGTACAATGTCCCCACCAGTGATGGTTAATTGCTTGTATACGCTTTTAAATTGGTTCTGTCAACACTGTGTCGCAATTAAATGACGTTGACCTTTAAATTGACAATGTCCCTTTAACTAAAGGTCAATTTCTTCATCATTAAAATGCTATCGTAATTGGTTTGGACAGAAAGTTTGGCAAATCTGCACCTACAGAAGTCCTAGACAGAATAGAAACAACCTAAAAGTCAACAGAGACCACCCTAGTTGGATTAATTGGACTGGTGTTTTTTACCTCCAAACGCTAGAGATTTCCAATTGCTGATAACTCTAGATATTACAATTTGATAATTGTTAAGTACTTTGCACCAAAATTTATGTAAATGGTAAATTGCTCTCAAATGTTTTGATAAAATGAAGCCTTTTTTTACAAAAAAAAATGATAAGATAAAATAAACACCTATCCACCTGCACCGATATCTGGCCAGAAACCACATGTAATTTGATTTTCATTGTAGGTGATAAAATTTTCAGAACACCATGAGCAACCAATTGAAAATTCTTTAAGTAGAACAAATTTCTTCCAAAGCGAAATCCTGCCATGCCAATCGACATTTAAGAGCTCAGAATCAATTCATTAAAAACTTCACGAATGTTTCTCAAAGATGCCTGCCAACTGGCACATTCATTTAAAAATACAGATGCAGATTGTATACAAATCTTTATAGTCACTCTTCAACGTGTATAATTATCTTTAATATATCAATTCTAGATTAGATAGCCCTATGTCCTTTTATTAAATTTGTGAAATTTCAGATAAGTAATTAGTAAAACCCTGTATTACATAATCGTATTAAAAACAGTTCATAGAACTGAGTAATGATGATGACCAGCCGCCATTACCCCAGGACACCCAGCGTTACTATTTAATTGTTACTTACTTTTTTAAGATAACGCTTAACGACCAGTTTAATGCTGCTGAAAGAAATGTTATCCTTTTTTTCTAACCGTCGACTTGAAAAACCGTAACCTTATCTCCATGATATCAGAGCTCCTTTTTCACCTTTGACCTTTAACCTTTGGGCTTTATGGAATCAAGTGACAACATTTAACCCCCAACCCTTGATCTCTCCGGAATCAGATGTCAGTAAACGCTGTTTAAGGTAACATTAGGCTTCCTCTTTTTTCAGCGACTTTGATTTCAGAAGAAAAGAACTACACACAAAATTAACAAAGCAAAGTGTCCCTTGCATCTTTCCAAATGTCAAACCATCAGCTATAAAAACCCTGGTAGCCAGAGTTGACCTAGAAATAAATATTATCATAGTTTAAAAAAAAAAACATTTAACAGTACTGTTCAATTAAGCATTATATTCAAAAGTTTCTTTTAAGAAAGTGTAATTATCTTAAGCCTACAATGTACATGGATATATACATACAGTCTTACTGAAAATGTCACATTAAATTTCACTAGAAAAGGATGTCTGTTTAGCCATATATAAATTTGTTTTAGTAGAAACGAAACCTACATTGTTTCCACCTAAAATTGGTTTCACTTGAAACTTGCAATTCATCTATTTCACCAAATTTTTATCATTTTCATCTAAATTTTACATAAGGTGTAATTAGGAAACATAAAAGTAAACCTTACATCAAATTTCAGTCAGGATTTCCCCGGCTGGATAGAAGATGCCTGTTCTACAGTTTCATACAGCAAGCCACACATGTACAAAGCTCCTTCTGTGCTGTTTACATGTGGTTCTGTATCCGTGAAAATATTTTGATTTCTACACCAACATTGGTAAGGATCAGCCCAGCCAGACTTTTATTATCAAAGCACCGATGTTAATAAATACTACTGCAGACACAAGGGGCTCTATTATGGAAGATTGACCCTAGAACTGGCCCAAATGTATCCGAGCTTGACACCAATATTTAGATATCAGCAGGCGCAGATCTTATCAGTACAGGATACAGAAGCACGGGGCTCTTCAATAGAACTCCTGTTCTCTATCAATACACTGTTTTAGTACCAAAAATTGATAGCATACAAAATCATTTTGAAAAATTACTAATTACCAACATTTTCTGATGTATTAAGTATCTTTAAAAAAAAGGTGGACTTGCAATCAAAAAACATTTATTTTGGTCAGAGCATCCACAACATATCACTAAATTATTATTTTTTTAAAGAAATTATAAAATTGTGATTTTTATTTTGCGGTGAGTCGGGCTTGCAGGCCTCGATCATAGAAACAACCTGGTACAGCTGTCTTGATAAATATCACAGACAGCATCTACACATATAACAGTTCAGTTTGTGTTTCAGTCTCAACTTATACTCCACCAACTACAATACCACCTCTAGCATCCCAGGGGTACTTTAATCCCCGTTTATCAGTGCGGTTTGTTCAGAGTTATCTCCCTTTACCATCTTCTTCAGGTCTTCTCCACCCTTCTTCTCTGTAGGATGTCTGTGAAGTTTTTTTAAGCCGTTGGGCAGGGCTTTTGAGTGAAAGACAGACATTGTAAATTAACGATATTACAACCTGGAACATCCATTTTAACTACTAATCTGCTTTAATCTTTGTGTTTCGCTTCAAGTTATCTCCCTTTATATATCAATGTCGACCTAATTTCTACTGATATAATGCGCAGCAGTCAGGGATTTTCCAGATTTTTTTTTCAAGCTAAAGTTAAAATGCAAATTCACTTCAAATTTCTATTAAGCCATTTGAATCTGATGAACACGTGGTTTGTCTGTAGTTATCCTCTCCGTTGAACGCCTTCAACACTTTCCTATGCTATTTGGGTTTTTCTGAAACTGAACTTAAAGAGAAGAGAGAAAAAAATATCATAAAAACCGGTAACTGTTATCTTTTCAGAGATACACTTGTATCATATATCCGACACAGAAGAGTTCCAACTGCACCGGTTGTATACGCGGGACCCCTACAATGCTGTCTGATTGTGACTGTGCCACAGAGTCAGCCAGCCAACACGCATATAAATAATAGAAAGTTTACCCATTCCTTTAGGACTTGCTGTAGCTAGGTTTTTTTCCCTCTGACCTTGATCGACAGTCTATAGTCTTGTCCCGACATAATTATCATACAAGTGATATTTGGCATATGATTGTTTTAACATTTTCGCATGCCCTATCTAGCTCCCTAGGGTTTCAAAGGCCTCTCAGTAAAAACAAGAAATAGCACCAAAACGTGTTCAGCAGATGGAATTATTCACCACAGACCAAACCCCCAGGGTTTGCCAGAATCATGGAAAAGAAGAAACGATGGTTCTACTATAAAAGTCAGAGATGGGCTGATAGATAGAGACTCTTAATATCATCGGCTGACATTTTCCGTTATATCTCCATATCGACAATATTTGTCCAAAAAAAAAGCTGCACTCAGAGTACATGTACCACAAGCCCAGCAGCATTCTTAACGGGTTCAAAACGTCTCAGTTTTTAAAAATGTTAACTGTTTTATTTTCAAATCTTCATTACATCACAAACTAATTTCATCTAACTTGTGTGTAAAGGTACAGTGATATTTTTTAACTTCACCAGAATTTAATTTTCATGCCCAGCTGAATAAAGTGTGTGCATACATACTATTTAAAATCATAACTTTCACATAAACACAACTCATCCCAAATACAAAATATAGGGGTGCTCTGACACCACAGCCTACAGCAATATATAATTCCAGCTAAATCCCAGCTTGTTGTATTCTGTCCGCTGAATGCTTGCTGTCTTGTGTACTTGATGCTAGTCGTTATGGTGACCTGAAATACCTCTGAATTTCCAAATGAGATGATAGATTAATAATGACAGCTAATATCATGTTTTTTTGTCTGCCATTTTAAGATCCTGCTGTAATGTAGTTCAGATCTGCTGTAATTCTGCTGTAATTGCTGCTGGAATTCTGCTGTAATTGCTGCTGAAATTCTGCTGTAATGGCTGCTGATGAAAGCGTGCTGTAATGTCTTGCTGTGTAGTTGCTTGCTGAGATCCTGCTCTCACCGCTGCAGAAATTCTGCTGTAATGGCTGCTGATGAAAGCATGCTGTAATGTCTTGCTGTGTAGTTGCATGCTGAGATCCTGCTCTCACGGCTGCTGAGATCCTGCGGTAAAGCTCATTTAAAGCTTTAGTACACAGCAAAGCTGATGAACACCCACTTTAATCCTACTGTGGGCACTGATAAGTTGACCAGTTCATCTGAAATCCTTCTAAATCTTCCTATGTTTGATTTGTGAGGAAGTGAAGTTACTAATATGTATATAGATGGGAAATGTTTCTGCTTGTACCTGAATAGAAATTATCATCAGTACTGTACGGTCATACCTATAATCTCAAGGTCTTACATATTCTATGTTCTTTTGGCCCCTATACAAGGATCTGGATTGAACTTCAATTCTTCAACCAAATGTGTCATTTCTTAAAAACAAATATTAATATTTCAACACACCAGACGTTCTCTCATGATAATCGTAATCGGCCAAGTACATTACAGGAAAAAAAGAAAAAGTGAGAAAACTTTGACAGATTGATAGAAGACATACAATGTATAATGGCACTTATTATAAGATTCATTTCCCTTGTTGGGAGTTTTATTGGGGGTTACACATCTCTGCCACGGCTAAAGGTTGTATGACGACAGCATATTCGCCCTTGTATTTATGCTGGAGAGTTAGTTATTGGTGCATGATGTCGACATAGCAGGAAAATACTTCACTATGGCTCGACACTGATTTAAAGTTATATACAGTAATTTAACGCGTAATAAACGAACCCACATCCCCCCAAGTTTGAGCTGATTTCCTGGTAAAGTCAGACACTGTGGACACACATTCATTTTGGTTCGATCATCCAATCAGACGACTGCTATTCACTGTCTGTATTACATATCCTGTTCCATCTCTAGAGATTTAAAACATCATATCCAAAAAGGTAGGAATATCGTCAGATGTAAAAAGAACTTCCTTAAAAACAAAATTAACTACTAGATCTATGCATTGTATAAGGAATAAAACGATTTCTTTCCCTGCAAGAGTAATAAATCAATTGAAAAGGAGAATCAGAGGTCTGAGCAGAAATGTAAGGCGTACATTGAAAAAACAATTAAATATCAAACCTCAAGAGAATTTATGCCCTGCTATTGCTAATACATTATAATGTTTTACCATGTACTTGAATCCTTGAAGCTGTTTTTCCAACGTCAGCAAATATATTGTGAAGTCTGAACGTAAAATGAGGTGTTTTTTTACTGTAAATCGCAATTTCATGAAAAAAAAAATAAGTAATTCTATACTGATGATGTTACAAACAGTGAACGTTTCACTATTTGAGTGTTTTTTTCATAAATTGACCAATGGGGGAGCGGAAACAGTTTATTGAACACGATTTGCATAAAGTAAAGATTATCATCAAAATCATGTACTATATAATTAACCAGAACTTCAGACTTTTACCTGAAGATTTTGTCTTTTCCTACAGAGATACCTCACTTTATTCAAAACACATCTACCAATACATTTTAAACAATATAAGTTTTCCGAGATTTGAGTATGTGGAAACGAAAAAATAAACAAATAATATTAATAAGGGTTATATCTTCTTCCAATCCTCCACTTCACGAATGTTACTATAGCCTAATAAGACATCCAGAAATTGTAATGGCATGGTATCACAATGAAACATGAATATTTTGCCAAGGGAAATAACTCTTAGCCAAAGAAATCTGCTTTATGCCGTTTTATTTTCTATATACAAGAAATTCTCTAAGTGAACCTCGGTTACTTACATGTCATTTCAATACAGCCTATCAAAATGTATCACAGAAACACAACTGTTGAAGAAACCTGAATGATTTGGTACCAAATCATTAGCAACATATCGAGAGATCGTCTATATTAATTTAATACGGGGAAAATAAAAATATCTATACACCAGAAGACAGAAATTCTGGAAAAATAAATTTTAATCCAAAACCAAATTATATTTATGGCACTCCGTTATCATTTCCACCAAATTATCAATCAATTAAAAAATAAATTGGACTGCAATGTACAAGAGATGCAAATTAAACTGGGAGGAACCCACTTTACATTTTACGTTTCAACTGATAAAGCGTCTGCTTGATAGACCCAAGTTATCTTAAACACACCAGTCTCTATGCTGCGTCAGACTTTAATCATTTATACAGTTTTTTTCCGTTAAATCTTTCTCACCTTTGTTTTGCACTTAACTTAATCTTCCTTGTATTTATTCTTGTCTAAAATCTGATGTTAAACACACAAACCCTCCTAGGCACACAACACAGTTGATACTTTGTTTCCAAACCAGGACTTGGGTACCAGTTTTTGGGGATTTTCCACCATCGTATTAAAGTGCTAGCTACGCAGAAGCCTGATTACTTTTAATAGACATGGACTGTGAGAGGCTTTTTTTTTATCAAGTATAAGCGAGTCTTTGATTTAAAATTCAAACAGTATATATATATATATATATATACATTGCCAACAAACTGATAATCGCAAGAGATTTACTGGGTTTGACGCAAGTTTATAAAAAGTGAGCATATCTTTTATGAAGAAATGGAATCAACTTTTAGTGAAGACATTTCCAGCTGTCGAGAGAGTCGGCAGATCCGTAGAGAAATAGTTACATCCCCAATAGCCCCTATTAGGGACATTGCGCTCAGGATGTGCCAAAGTGCTATCTCTTGTGAGCATCTCACTACAGTTCTTATCTCCTAAAACTTGATAATAAATACATGGGGAGGAGGTTCCGAAGCTATATGAGTGGTTTTCTTGGTCCATCCCTCCAAATCCAAAAGCCCTGGATTCTCCCCTGGAAGTGGTATTAACGGTGTGGGCTCGTGTATACCACCAGGTTAGCTTTTATTGAAATAAAGAATTTTTGTTTATCTTAACAACTAACAAGTGTTTATTATTTTTCAGGTTAAATTTATATTACAGTTCATATGTAGTGACATGTTTTGATACACAGTTCGAATCCAGAATTACAAATTTGATAAAAATGTACACAGAGATAAATTGAAAATGATAAAGTTGACAAAGCTGTCTAAGAAATGAACCAAATTTTCCCCTTATCTTGTCTTGTATTTGCAGGCTTGGCTGATGTTACAGAAAACTCAGCAGTCCTACCTCCATCCCATAATGTGTAGTCACTGTGCAGTTGTATCACCTGATAACTCTCTAGCTTTTGGAGGTAAGATTCTGTCATACACGTAGTTATGCATATTGGTTACTAAAATATTTCCCAATAAACAATCCTAGTTCTTAACCCATCCCCTGTCTGGACGGAAAGATTAGACAATTTATGATGTTTGACTAGTGAACCTGTCTCGTAAAGATAAGTAAATATTTGTTTATATGACCTTTCAGACGGATGAACTTGTAAAAGAGCACAAGATTTTACTGCAGTATATCACATTATTCTACAACACAGGAATTTCCAGGTAGGCCAGTAATTCTGTATAACTTTCGAACGTTAACACACAATTTATGACAACGTTGTCACACATTTGACAGCTCATCACCGCAGTGAAATTAAGCTGAACCTAATAATCTCTTAACATTGAAAATATGGTAACAGTAGACCCACGTGAGACAGTCTCCTAGAGCTTATACAAATCATCAGGGAATTCTTATCGATGTCGGGAATGTGTCCAAATTTCTCTGATGTTCATCCAACAGCAGTACACTCCCCTTTTTCTATGCAAATAGGCCGACACTGATTTCCCACAACGTGAGAAATCTGGCTGCATTTATCCGGAAAATTAATTATTCCGGAAAATTGAGCATTCCAGATGCAACAGTTCAGAAACAGATTTCCACTGGTAAAAAATGGACTGTGTTAATGATGATGCTGCTCCGACAGCCTAATGTAGTCTCGTAGAGTTTGCGGAAATCAATGTCATGACGATTGTAAAATGCCAAGCACTTGTACTGTAATGGTGAAAATCAGTTGTTGTTGATTGGAGAAAATTACAACTGGAAAGGAATATTTCATCGAACTGCAAAATCAGACTTGTTAGCATTATACAATCCAGTTCGTCTAGGATGTCCAATCAGACTTGTTAGCATTATACAATCCAGTTCGTCTAGGATGTCCAATCAGACTTGTTAGCATTATACAATCCAGTTCGTCTAGGATGTCCAATCAGACTTGTTAGCATTATACAATCCAGTTCGTCTAGGATGTCCAATCAGACTTGTTAGCATTATACAATCCAGTTCGTCTAGGATGTCCAATCAGACTTGTTAGCATTATACAATCCAGTTCGTCTAGGATGTCCAATCAGACTTGTTAGCATTATACAATCCAGTTCGTCTAGGATGTCCAATCAGACTTGTTAGCATTATACAATCCAGTTCGTCTAGGATGTCCAATCAGACTTCATTGTAACCGTTTTGATGTATTAAGTACTTACGTATTTCTGGACTATTTCTAATTAATTCTGTCGTGAATTACAATGGTAATACTATAACAAGTTGATTTTTTAAAAAGTTTTCATTGTCCCAGCAATTTTAAAGATTACAGAAAGTTGGACTGTAGTTTGTAACTTGAATTTCAATATATATTTTTCTTGATTCCTTTCAATACACATACCTTAAGATAGTAACTTTGAATCTTAACAAATGTAAAGATTAATTACTTTGCGTATTTTATATCATAGATCCTTCAACACAATCACTGACAAACAGGTGAAAACTATGACAAACCATCAAAAGATCGGCAAGGTGTGTGCAGAAGATGAACGCACTGACCAACGGAGGAATAAAATGGTGGATAGATAGATGGCAAAGTAGATGAATTGAATTGATGAACGGTTTGGATGAATTGATGAATAGGTAAACAAATGCAAGAACAAAAACTATATAACGGCAGTAAGCCAACAGAATCTTTTTACAAAATGAAACACAGTAAGAGAAATGAAGACAATTGTCCCTGAACAGACCCAGGCAACACATCAAGTGTTTTTCTGATTGGCACAAGACAGCTGTGATAGTCTAGTGAACAATTTGTTTTCTTGTAAGCTGATGACCTCAAACATCATTTGATTTATTTGAGCAATGCATCGTGATGCATGAACCTTAAAAACTCTTTTTTTTTTGTCTTTTTCCATTATGCCAAATTGTAAATCTTATTGTGAACATCTTCAATGACCAGACACAAGTCCTGTTAGAATGTAAGTTGTAATATTCCCTGAAGATTTCCACTCTAATCATCTGACTATACAGTAAACTATACAGTAAATTATAGAACACATACTATGTATGTCAGAGAACATTATTTAAGCAGGAAGGATGTATATTGTACTGGCAGGGTGAAAAGATAAAAAAAAAACTTTCTGGGAATGTTATATAGGAGGGTATTGTCTTGCACTGACAAGGTCAAAAGATAAAAAGATGCAGAGAACTTTTCATGTAATGTTTGGCTTGAAGTGTCATTGACTCTCATATTGGTAGGGAAAACAAAATAACTGTAAACACAAAAACCTCCAATGAAGGTGAAATCAATGATAAAGTCACAGGGAAGAGGACATCAATGATGACAAATTAACAAAGAGGACATCAATGATGACAAATTAACAAAGAGTACATCAATGATGACAAATTAACAGAGGACATCAATGATGACAAATTAACAAGGAGGACATCAATGATGACAAATTAATGAGGACATCGATCATGACAAAATAACAAGGAAGAGAAACTTAAAGATGATGAACTCACAAGGAAGAAAAATTGTCAGAGATTGCAATGTTCTTGCATGACAAATGCAACTAGATGTTAAAAACATCTTCAAAAACTACAAGCACCTGTGTATATAATGTACAGTACACATGCTTAATGTAGAACTTAGAATTATCAGTGATAGCTAACTCCCAGATGTAGTGCTGACTCTGTATGACACTCTAAGACCTTTTTAATAAACCCTTTACAAGATTATATGTCAATTTCTATAAATGTTTTACCAAGATAATCCCTTAAATTCCTTTAATGCTTATGTAATGATATAGAAATAGAAAAAAACTTAAGACTGATATTTCTGGTGATTTGGTAATTACATTTTATCTAACTTCAATGATTTTTATGTATTTTCCTGCTAATCTGCAGTTTAATCAACTACATTAAGCTATAATTCCATACCAAAGTACATCCATGTTTTAATATCAAGTATGTGTTAACCGATTTTAATATGTTTGAAAATTCAAAACACTATGAACTTTTTATGCCCAATTTCTGGTTGGATTTTTTGACAGCTGAGCTCGAGCTCTGACAAATCAATGCATGAAGTTGTTTGATAAAACATTATTTGCATTAAAATTCAATAAAAAAACATTTCAGAAATTCAAATTCAAATTTTTAACATCAAAATTACTGGGTAGCAGGATCTACCAATGAAATGAAGATTTACGTCGAGAATTTAAATGTATCATTTTCTGATCCGTCATAATACACATAAAATGTTTTTTTAAATATTTCATTTTTTTTTTCAATTTGTACATTATGCACATTGTTATACAAATTTAAAAGGCTAAAATTATGTAAATTAGCATTTACACAATTGTCAATTTTGACTCAAACATGAATAAAACATTTAACATGATATGTGCGGATGATCAACACAAACAATCTATATCATAAAATAAATTACAGGTCGTAAATTATTGACATCCATAGCGATTTTCTATTGGATAAATTTGAGGTTTAAAGGATATAATTGATCTTCCTGGTATCTCAACAATCTTCACAAATATATTTTCAAGGGTAAACAGTTTCGTAATTCTATTTTTATACATATGTACTATAATAGCTAGCCCTCATGCAGCTTTAAAAAAGTTGACAAGCCAGAGCAATATTTTTTCAAATCAAATATTGAAAATATTCACTAGCCTGACATAAAATCTGCCAGCACCTGGTGTCAGGGTGGTATAATTGTATATCCCTAATTTATACAAATCAAGTAGAATATTTTTTAGCAATTTCATACGGTTGCTGATTTGTGCAATTTCGTTGTTATTAACTAACCACAACACTCGTTGTTTCCTCTTTAATGGCAAAAGATGAAGCAGCAAGAACTGAAAATTACAAAATCTCGTCTTTTTGTGGCTAATAGTGAAAATAATGAAAAGGCACAAATCAGCCACTGTAATTTTATGTGACAACTTATGAAACTTTTGTCCTGTTAGAGGCTTTGCAGTGAAGTATCAAATTTCGACCATTTGTGATATTTTTCAGGATTATAACATTATCATACGTATTTGAATATCCCCTTTAAAGATATCATGGTTTTGTAGCTGAACAGTATGCTCCATACACAGCAGGAACTGGGATTATAAGTTTGGCTATTAAAGAACCATTTGACTTAAAAGATCCATTTTTTTATGTTCAAGTTTTACAGCAGAGCTCACATCAGGGGCAGTGAACACTAAATATATCATTGGGTCTGTTTTACCTTGTTATGCAAATTGGCTGTTGTTGACAAGACGAAATAAAATTCAGAAATCCGAGATTTGATAAGAAACGTAAAATTGAAATTTTATGCAAATCAACTGTTTCCGTAGCCTTTCAGGTAAGAAAAATATCCACTTAATATGCAACACCATTTCTATCTCAAATTAAAAAAGGCTGTAGTAACAATTTCTGTCAAATTTCACCCCTAATTCCACCAAGTGGTAATGCCCGTTACATCTAATTGGGCCTGTGTAACATCAGGAGATAGGGGTGTACAGGAGGTAATGCACCTGTGTTAAATCAGGCCAGTGACCTAAAAAACTATTCACCACACATAAAACCTCCTTAGGAACTACCTTCTTTTTATATTTCAACACATTTCGGTGTATCAAAGATATTAAACTTGCACTCCAACTTGTCCAAGTCTGAGAAGATTAAGAGAAGGTAGAACAGGCTGTTTCTCTAATATGCTACTCAGCTGCCTGAAGATTCCAAGTATTTGTAATTAACATTAAAGATACTGCATGCATTTGCCATTGCAGATGGTAGTCAGAAGTAAGAGAGGCTGCAGTGTTGCAGAGGAGAGAAAATCTTTAGGGTTCCCTCTACCCAAACCGATTGCTCTGATGCCCTGTTTCTTTAATTGTTTTCACCTACATATTACATAATTTTCCCCCATTGTCTGGACCTTAACAGGTGCCCAGGCCCCACACTTACTGGTACCCTGATAGGTACATCACATGGATGTGAGAACAGGTGCCGAATCCCTCACTTGGTCCTCACTCTACATCCATCTTCCTTCTAGGTGTAGTAAAATCTCCCTCTACCTATCCTATCTTCTCACAACATCCTTGACCTCTTCATGTCAACCTTCATCTTCTTACTTTCACCTATAGAACAATTGCCCCTTCAAAATCATTCCAAGTCTTTGGTATGTAACATCCCCATTTCTCACTCGGTTCAAAACCTGAGAGAACAATTTCCTTGATTTACAAATTCAAATCACATCCTCATCCAAAATTCCCTATGAAATTTGGTGAAAAGAAGTGGTGTGCATTAATAGCAAAGAATTAAAAAACAAACAATATCACTATTTGTACTAGGGTTATCCCTGCCTTCTCTGTTAATGACCTTGTAAACCTAACACCTGACCCCAACAACATATATTCCCACCTATAACTTCTCGGAAAAACTATGGGTTACATAACGTACCATATATTGCTTTGATTATATATACCTGTGTGTAGGTATATATATATCTATAGGTAATCAATGCACTTTGTTATTAATTAGCCCTACTAATTAGGTAGGTACATAAGCTTTGTATCAACAAATCACAGCCTATCATACAGTTACAACGTAAGCTTAATTGATCTTAAGGTATTTCTATTGTAATTGACCTCGCACAGGTACGCCAGGTATTACAATGTAACTGATACTAATTGATTCTCGGTCATGTTGTTAGCCCACCGTTATAAATAACACAGCTTTATGTAAGTATTCAATGGTAATTGTCCTTTATTGAGGCCAGGACTCTGTTGCATTAACCTTTAACCGATTAAGAGATGCATTCAGGTGAAATTGGAATCACTTATATCTATATAAATTGAAAACTAAATGGGCAAGTCATCAGATTCAAAATAATCAAGCTAAATTAAAATAATAATTAATACTTGAATTCTTCATGACGTTTTTCAAAATGGTAAATTTGAAAATTTCAATTTACAAATCATAAGCAATCATAAACTTATAGTCTATATCAGTGCATATACCATAATTACAGTTACTGCATGGGTACCGAAACCCATGATATTTTAATTATCTACTGATGCTGTACAGGTATTCACAAACCACACCTGGACCAGGTTAATTTAGCAGCAATAGCTTCATAAACTTGATCAAGCACATACCTGAACATTTCTTCACATATTTTTGCAAAAAAAAATGAAATATGAATAACTTGATAATGAAGTTTGATTAAAAAGGTAAATCCTTAGCTACAGGTTCAGTTGAAAGCCCTTGATATGTAGTTGACGCCTCGTGTATAAAGGTTTTATACATGAGTACATGCATGTATCTGGTACCTGAGTTGTGGAAGTCTTCAGGTGGAAGGCTGGAAAAGATGGAGGTAGCAGTTTCCAGGAATTGTCATATTAAGAGCTTTATATAGTAAAAGGATATTTCCCTCCAGCTCAATGTTAGGCTCAATATCTAATATACCAATACTTTAAACGTTCTATAACTGACACTGTTGGTCATTAAGAACTGTGGCTATTGGTTCCTTCTGTATGAAACTTCATTACCTTCAATAGATTAATTCCTATTATATATATATAAAAATTAACCCACCTGAGTAAAGGTAGGTTATAAGGGGACTTAATACAGATCTATGGGGAACATCAAACAGTATTGGGATCAATTCATTTATTCTGAAGCCTTACAGTGTATAATATACCAGACATATACACAATACATGTATATTTACAATTTGTACACATTCCTGTAGTTCTTCAGGAGAGTGACAATTATAAATTCAGACATGCACACACACATTCGCAAACATGTACACACATACTCATGTGCAATAGTGTATTATTTATGTAAAACTATAAGGGATGGTCAAAGCATTGCTTAAAACAAGACTTAAGGGCTGATCAAAGCATTGCTAAAATTTAAGACTTAAGGGCTGATCGAAAGCATTGCTTAAAACAAGACTAAAGGGCTGATCAAAGCGTTGCTAAAATGTAAGTCTTAAGTGCTGATCAAAGCATTGCTCAAATGCAAGTCTTAAGGGCTGATCAAAACATTGCTTAAAACAAGACTAAAGGGCTGATCAAAGCGTTGCTAAAATGTAAGTCTTAAGTGCTGATCAAAGCATTGATAAAATGTAAGTCTTAAGTGCTGATCAAAGCATTGATAAAATGTAAGTCTTAAGTGCTGATCAAAGCATTGCCAAAATGAAAGTCTTAAGGGCTGATCAAAGCATTGCCAAAATGAAAGTCTTAAGGGCTGACCAAAGCCTTGCTCAAATGCAAGTCTTAAGGGCTAATCAAAGCATTGCTTAAAGCAAGACTTAAGGGCTGATCGAAAGCATTGCTTAAAACAAGACTTAAGGGCTGATCAAAGCATTGCTAAAATGTAAGTCTTAAGGGCTGATCAAAGCATTGCTTAATACAAGACTTAAGGGCTGATCAAAGCATTGCTAAAATGCAAGTCTTAAGGACTAATCAAAGCATTGCTTAAAGCAAGACTTAAGGGCTGATCGAAAGCATTGCTTAAAACAAGACTTAAGGGCTGATCAAAGCATTGTTTAAGCATATCTAAATGTAAGTCTTAAGGGCTGATCATAGCATTGCTAAAATGTAAGTCTTAAGGGCTGATCAAAGCATTGCTCAAATGCAAGTCTTAAGGGCTTACCAAAGCATTGCTTAAAACAAGACTTAAGGGCTGATCAAAGCATTGTTTAAGCATATATAAATGTAAGTCTTAAGGGCTGATCAAAGCATTGCTTATATATAAATACAAGGCTTAAGGGCTGATCAAAGCATTGCTTATAGCTTATATATAAATGCGAGGCTTAAGGGCTGATCAAAGCATTGCTTAAATGCAAGTATTATAAATTTACTAAGTTATAGGACAAGTTTGAATGCATTTATGTCTGGACGATAAAAATTGTATGAAATGTAAATTTAAATAGAAAAGACCCTATAGGACAAAATGGTATTTGTCCTCATGATCAACGTCACGATAATCCCATAATGCACTTGCAATATTTGATCGTTAGAACATCTCTCTAGCTATAGGTCCCATGAGGGTTGTTATACCTGTTCCAATATAAAGGTAAACTAACTAAAGATGGTATAGCACTACATGGAGAGTTGTACAGGTCTGGCTCGTTAGTACAGGTAATACAATGCTCGGCTTTGTTGACAGGTGGGATAATGACTTTACCAAACCACAATGTAAACATGATCCTCGTCTATAAAATACAGGTACTAACTGTAAGTCCCTGTGTAGTCATTATATATATACAGGTGAGATAACGACTCCACAACTTCAAATATCCTCATCTATAAAATACAGGTACTAACTGCAAGTTCCTGTGTAGTCATTATATATATACAGGTGAGATAACGATTCCACAACTTCAAATATCCTCATCTATAAAATACAGGTACTAATATAACTGTAAGTCCCTGTGTAGTCATTATATATATACAGGTGAGAAAGCGACATACCTGTTCATGGGAATACGTAAACAATACACAAAACCCTTAACAATTAAATACATCACATCAGAATCACCATATCGGAACTACATAAACACAGAACTAATCTTTGATAGTGTGATCCCTGTGACGAGTGCACCGAGTCACTCAGACTTTTTACAGGTAAAAATGCCTGATTAATTATACATAGGTGTGCAGGTGAGAAGTTAAGTGCATTACTCCAGATCACCTGACAAATCAATACAATGTTAAATGAACCCGCTCTACCACTGCTCCACGCTAGAAATCCACAAAGCTTCATTTCAATGTGATCTTTTACAAATAATTTTTAATAAAGTTTTACATAAATGGTACAGCCCTATGGCTAACTTCATGGTGGTTTTGTGTGTACCGGGTATGTGTTTTATGTCCTATTATCAGCTATGGTTGTGTAACAACGTGCCTGAGTGACCGGAGAAAAAAACACTGACCTGTGGCCAGTACCTGGTGACTGCCCCATGTGTAGGCCTCGATCCTGCGACCCAGTGTTTGAGGGCTAGTGATCGCAGATGGTCGGACCACCTTACTACTTATCCAACATGGCTAGCCCCTTATATTTACTTAATCAACACTAGCTACTTAAATAATTACTTCAGTTTTTCCATAGAAAAGCATTATTAGAGTAAAGGGGAAATTTTAAGGAAATTTTCTTTTCATTTCAGAAAAATCATCAAACAGAAAAACTTTTTCTTTATCTTTCAGGTAAGGAATAATCATGAAAGTGGCCATTTTTATTCTTTATTTTTTAATATTATCAGGTGTGCTTAGGAGGATAGGGCACATGTTACATCAAATATATATGGTAGCATTCCTTTGGAAGTGTACTCTTTGTCAAAATACAGGCAGATTTTCATACATTAACAGACATTGTATACAATTCTTAAACGGACGACCTTCGTGGCTGCAGGTAAATCTGGCCAGGTGTAAATCTGCAGCTTTAGGTTAGACATGTATTACCTATATATATATATATATATACGTATATATATACCTGGTAGACAGAAGGTAAGGTGTATTTACAAAGCATAACAACTGTAGGTGACCTAGTTAGCTCAGGTGTAAACTAGGACAGGTAGAGAGGCAACAGCAAGAATATAAATCAGCATCATCTCGTATAAAGGTAGAGTGTTATGTCCAGTGGTACACCAGATCATCCACCGACTGCTTACAACACAGACGAAAAGATAACCTTGCTTGCTCAGGTGTGCAAACATGCAAAGGTAAATACGCCCCGACCAAAACATAAATTTACAACCAGGTATAGGCTGAACTGCAATACGTACGTATGATATCTAGATAGAGACATCGTTTGGAACATCAACAGGTGTGTTTATCAGGTACAAGACAAGCAATCTCGGTGCATCACCCCGTCCCACGTACACGACGAACATCAACAATAATATCAACTCTGACTCATGTATCATTGACATTCTCCTTCCACCATTAAATATTGCCAATGCGATAGTGTACAGCATTGAATTTTTGAATAATTAATCTGTTTACAGGTACACTATTTTGAATGATAGTAGATACCGGTATCCATAAATCAGGTTAAACTAGAACTATAAGACACAGACTATCAATAGCAATCCGTCTCTCTGCCGTAATTATCCCGGATGTAAAGTTAGGTGCAGGTCGTCTGTTCAGTTGCACTTTAATAAGGAAGCTAAAATGTATATATCAAGCAAAAGTTTTATAAAAGTCCGGTTAATGTTTTTATGAGCTTTATTTTGGACATAATAGAAATGTGAATCAGAATAACGAAGACTTGGTAGAGAATTTCACAAACAGGACATAACTTCTTTAAAAAAAAAGCTAGATAAACAAAATTTACAATGGTACACAACAGAATGCATACGAGCCAAAAAAAATATGTAGTAATTTTATATAACAGTCCGTTAAAAGGATTTATGAGTTTTTTCCTGGACATAATTCAGATGTCAATCAGAACGAACAAAACTTTGTTGAGGATTTCGAGAAAGGGACACAACTTCCATAAAAATACCCAGATCAAAAAAAGTAAGCTCCAGTGCACAACACTGGTGAATTAATCAATGGAGTTTCACTATATTTCAAAGTAAACTGGACGCAGAGTTATCTGGACAAGATTTATATTAACTTTATAGAAAGGGCATATAACTCCAACAAAAAATACTTAAATAAAAAAATGGTAAGCAATGTGCAAAAATACTGTGCACAATTTCAGTTTGTGCTGACTTAATATCAGTGGAAAAGTTCTGGAAATTTGATTGGAAACAGTAAGAGTAATTTTAATGCCTGTATACAGAACAGATGAAGTGTGAATCCCTTTCTTAATATTCAGTCTGTAGTAGTTATATTTTTATCACAAAGCATATCACAAAAAAATCTGTAAAGCACGTGAACATGGGTTGGCTGTTAGTTCTATCTTAAGAAAGATTTGATAAATTATCAAGGAACTAAAATTGAAATGATAAACAATCTGCGACTCTCTTATTAAGAACTCCTGTCGTTACAATATAAACCCTGCCCAGATCACAAACCCAGATTTTCCCAAATACGCAACCCCTAGCCCAGTTCACTGGGTAGAAGACTTGTTGAAGTCATTTCTTCGTATTTTGTTTCACACTTCCATGTTGACCCAGATCAGCGACTTTGTTTATTCTTCTCATGAGCAAGTTGATAAGCGTGCGTAAGTAAATAACAGGACTGTTTAAATCTGTCATATTAAGTCATACCTCAGATATACACAAAATATGTGTTATCTAGAAAGTGCCGATAAAGTTATCTTAGATCAGGTCACAACCGCCTGCGACTGGCCGGCTATAGACGCCTATTTCACGGTTAGACACATAATACCAGCATTATCCATTTTCGACTTCCTGATGGCAGATAAACTCTACAAAATTGAAGCTTCAAAAAAAACAAAATGTTGGGCGTCAAAATTGACCCAATAAAACAAATAGCTTCAGTTAGAAACTTTAATCGTTTCTCACCGCCCGACATATACAAAGTACGAATCTTTATTATGCAATGCAACGATTCCTATTCCAAACAAATTGTTTTCTCTCCTACATACTTGAAGCAAAGTGGGACTTAATGAATCCATTTGGGGTTAATTATCACATAATCGTTCTACCCACGATGTTGAACATGAATTCCAAGTTTAACTGAGTACAAAATGATTTCTCGTATCAGATAGCTCATTACAGTTGTATGAGTTTTCACAGAAACACCGACATAGACTATCAAAACTCCATAAGGTTTTCATTGAATGGTTAACTCTTTATTCAAGAAACCACATTGTAAGAAAGTTAATCGTCTGGATGACATGTATAAAATTGTATGTAGTTGTAAATGTTCTTGTTTATGAACCTAAAGTGCATTTTGCAAGGTTTGCAACAGTTAAGTAAAATGACCCGAGGAAAGCAGAAGGTGGGGAGCGAGGTGAAACGAAAATTGACAATTAACAGGCTGTAACTGTCAAGTCTTTGAGCCCTGAGCTTTGAGCTCAGCTGGGGACATGACTCATATAGTGCTGCATCTGTATCAATTTTCATCAGGGTAAATTGACATCTATTAAAACTAAACGATAAATATTGAATGAGTGATTTTATTATAATTACAAAACCTTTTTTTTTAAATCTTCATATTCACCATCTTCGGATCAAGATAATACCACAAAAAAAAGATATATTTGTAAATGTTTTTAAAACAAATTGAATTTAAAAAATAAGCCATAAACTTGAATAACTCTAATGAATCATAAGTATGACTGGATCCAGAAACTTGACATGAACAACATTGTGACAATAAAACTAAGAGATAATTTACAACCAATGTTTACCAATACGTAAACAGTTCTGATATCAAAATGTCAATCTATTAAGAAAAAGGATTTTGGAGAAAAATGGCATGCAGTCTGTTTAATATTGGACCTGCCAGATATATCTCCCTGACTGAGCACAATCATTACAAAATACACAAAAAATAATGGTATGTTTTCTGGCTATGCACCTCTAGACGGCATTTAGACACCTACTCTGTATGTCTGTAAAACGCATTTAACTCTAACTCCGTCTGTACATAACAGTCTGATATCACAGCATTGATAGACTCATCAGGACACCCTACCTTTGACAAAGCTTTAGTGCAGGGATGTGCTGTCAACAACACTATTTTTATCACCATGAGGTCACACTGACTTCTACATCAAATTAAATTTACCATATTTGACAAAGTAAGTGCCCTGGGTGCTAAGAAAGGGAAGGTTATAATATCGTAAATGCAGAACCTTCCAACATTCTCCAAAAATAGCAACAGCTGATACTGAATTTCAGTATGTCAGAATTTTAATATTTTCTGTTAGTGAAATCTGAGAGCTGCATGAGTTTTTCCATGATAAATACCAAATTAATTGTAATAAGCACCTAGGGTGTTTGAAGATTGGCTGAAGGAGGCATTTATTAAGATAACAATAGGTTTCAGCAGTTAAATGAAGGTGAAACAACTGTCGTACAGAGAATTCCAACTGTTCACTCTTTTTTTAAAACACTCGAAAATGGTTTTGTCACAACATGAGATGTGGTGTCTGCTATTAAGTGTATAGTTCTATATTTTGTATTCACTTGGGGCAAGAATGAACGGTCAAGTTTCGAGAATAGGGCACTTGCATCTTTTCAATAATTGCTCAAAAAATGAAATAATTGGTTAAAAGGACAGAGGCGCAATAATTACAGCAAATACGGTACACTGCAGCTACAACTATTTTTTGTGAAAAGCATATTCAAATGTTGTATGCAAATTCCCTCACAAAAGCGAAAGAATGGAATTTTTATCTGCAGAAATAATGTTGTTGTGTCTGAAAAGCTTCGTTTATATAATCACTACAATCAATTTTTCAAGTATCTTTCAAAATGTAGATGTATTTTTAAAATTCCTGTCACCAGCTGTTTATTTTAGATCCCAATATCAAATGTTCTAAGCATTTAAATTTTTATTCAAATATCCTTAAAAGATATTTGAAAATATCCTATTAAATTGCTGCTAGTTAAACACATTTAAAACGACATTGCTCTAGAACAACTGTTGGTGAGGGTGTTGATCCCGACCTAAAATCCAAAACTTCATTGATTCACTTCCAAGAACAGTTCACAGGAATTTCCATTTATAAATAATTTACTGGAAGGTTACTGGTAAAAGAGAATACAAATATTCAGATGAATTGATCGAGCGGGGCTGTCAATGAGAAGAGGCATCCTTGCCAGATGTAATTTAGCAATGCAGAATGAAATCCTTATACAGATAACATTATAAGAATTCTTTTTCAAAGATTTAGAAATTTTGCCAATTTCTGGTTTTCAAAAGTGGTATGTATTTCAGAAGCTTTACATGTGTGTAGCCTGCTGTTCCAAATGTCATTACCTGCTAGGTAAACTCAAACCTTCTGAAGTTGAAAGCACCTGAATATGTATTTCAGAGTTTTAGAGATCCAATCTTTTTAATACTGCACAAGCTTAAGAAAATGAGCACATTATGCAGATTTTAAAAGTAGATCTTTATGATACGCAATATCAAGGACTTCCACGGTCTCAATGAACTTGTACGTGGGATCTCACAGTATACTTAAAGCATTTCTTTGTAAATAATACCAAATCTCAGCTATATCTTTTTATTTACTTTAATATATCCATGTACAGTTCTGAATAACCCTATTCTTACCACCATCACGTAAGAAGGGTCTAGCTAGCAAAGATTTAACAAAAACTGTATTTACATATATATGTATGCATATTATCAATTTCCCCTGAAAGAGCTTATATGAATCTACCAGAAGATTAAATATTCATAAGGCTATGAATGCAAATTATTGATCAGTGTCATTTTGATGCTTCGTTCCCCCTCCCTTAGTCTGTTTCAGGAATATTCTTTGCACTTGTGACAATGTCAATACATTGTACTGCAAACAGTAGGACATGCTTATGTCTAGATTGATTTACACATTTATAATGTAACTTTATTTCAATGGCCATGTCAGCCAAAACGGATTTATAGAATATGTATGATTACTAAATCGTATTTATATCAGCAAGAACATTGAAAAAATGCTGTTCATAAGCTGAATTCCTTTATACCACCTGAGGCCAGCATATCAAAAACATTTTGTGCCAAACAAACTGTTCCATAATCTTCCAAAAAGCTTTTATTGAACGATCACCTAACCCAGTGTTCTCACCACATTTGCAGATTTATTTCATATCTAAGAGAACCGTCTCCATTTTCATTTTATTGGTGCCTATTTTTGTAGCCATTTCCCAGAATTATCGCAGAACCAACAAATATGTTTGGCCGACATCGGTGCTAATGTGTCACTGTGTGCTGTCCCATCTGACGGCCATCACACCTTTCAGTAGAAACGCTGACGCAAAGCGCCTGGATCCTAACGCCCAAGTGAATGCTACTGAGTGACAAAAACTACTCATTTCAGTGTCTATGTCTTTTACTTGATTTTTAAATTCAGACGGTAATTTAATTCTAGCACATGTCATAGGATAATGCATTTGACTATCACAGATATCTTAATATTCTTTTTAAATATTACCACATCGGAAAAAACAGTTTTAAATGCAAACTTTTGCTAGTTACAGAAAAGCCTAATGACTCCTCGATTGATTTCTTTACTGGATTTTCTGTAAAATGTCATAAACCTTCGATATTTTAATAGTTGTGATTGTCATTCCATTAAGATTTAAAAGCAAAAGTACATAAAATAATGTATTCAAAGGTTCTTGTCATTAGTCAAATTTCATGAACCCTTAGAAACTTTAATAGTTTTGATTGTAATTCCATTAAAATTTGAAAGCAAAGCTACATATATATTAACCCATACCAAAACAAAATGGAAAGTAACATGCTCTGGAGACCTCAAAACAATAGGAAAAACTTCTGTGCACACCCACCGTTGGCATTTACAAAAGTGGACATTATATTAACTTTAAATCACTGAATCACATTGAAAACTGTTTTAACCATAAAATTTAGCTTTGATATATCTATTCTTAAAAGAGCTTGATTAAGAGGCACAGTAGTCTAATGGTAGGACACTGGCTCATCACCAAAGGGTTGTGTCGAGGCACAGTAGTCTAATGGTAGGACACTGGCTCATGACCAAAGGGTTGCAGGTTTGAGTCACGCCACTGTGTTGTATCTTTGAATAAGACACTTTACTCCGCTTGTTCCAGTCTACTCAGCTGTAAATGAGTACATGATTGGGCAGTGCTAGAATTGTTGAATGCTAGCTGTGAGCGCCGAAATGGCAGCAGCGGCTGTATGCTCCCCAGGGAGTTGAGAAAGATATTGACTGGTTGCAAAGGACCTATAACCACGGATAATAATTTGTGAACCGCTTTGAGATGACCTTCTAACTAGGTTGTGATAAAGCAGTATATAGGAACCTCAAATTATTATATAATCATTTTGAACCCAGGACTTCGGACTGTTAAGCAACTGCTCTAACCCAATGAGAAACCTGATCAACAGAAGTGTCCTGTGGCCCCAACTGTGCTTCAGTTTTATCGACACATATAATATTGTATACATATACACTATACACCTGTACACTAAAATGAACTGAATGCACTTTATTTGTACTTTAAATGGTAAGCCCCTCAAACTGACTGTATTAGCTTCACTTGAATTTTGTTTAAAGAGGTTTATATAACCGGTGCATCTCGCGACCTTCAGACTGTATTGTGACTACCAGTTAAATCCTAGCTCACGTGACTCCGCCAGCTTCAACTACTAACACAGTTCTGTCCATTATTTTTTCAAAAGACTAAAATGTTCCAAATTACAAAACTGATGAATACAAATTTTATTTTTAATTTCTAGTAATAAGAGTTCAAATTTTCATATTGTTCTAATAGGGTCTTTCAGGTACTATTCAATTATGAGTAATAGTTACAATGAAAAAAATACCTAATCAACGATTCCTAAAATAGTCCAGAATAACTGATTTTAAAATTGGATTTCCAACATGCGGGTAGACATAGTACTTTAGTGGTTGTAAGTGACGTAGGTGTCGAGGAGAAAAATTCTTCTATCTTTATACACAGAAGCCTCACAGAACGCAGATCCAAGATCAATCGGGAATATCACACGTTCCAATTAGACTTTGTAGGAGGGATAATCTGATTTGTATGCGTGTTCAATCCTTCTATAGGACGAAATTCCCTTGTGACTATAGTAGGCCATGATGGTCTTTCCCGCCTTATGACTTTCGCTCTATATATGTATACATTGTATCACTTTGGTTCACCTTCTGGAGACAGAAGCCATCAAATTGGTCAGCTCTCTAAAATACTCCGGGAAAATTGCTATAATTTTTCGATTTTTTTTAGAAAAGTAATCCTTTGGGATCCATGTTGGCATGATGTACTCCTCCAGAAATAGATCCTGTTAATAATGTCTCCAATTCTTCAATTCTCGGAACAAAATTCCTCGTCATCCTGGGATGATGTTGTTCCTCAATTTATGGTTACAGTTTACACTCCTCCCCTCGCATGAAAGTCGTGTCAAATGTCTAACAGCAGCATCTTGGGACTTAACTCATCCAACCCTGAAATTTCATAATGAACTATTCCAACCTTTGAATTGGAAGAGTTAAACTGTGTCTTCAGGGGTGAATGAGTTAATGATACAGACCCAATAGACAGAATACACCATACAAGTTGTGGGCGGGGATATCGAGAGACATACCACTAAATGATGTTTGTAACAATCTTACCTGTGACAGCTAATATATTGCATGATTGTAAATCTACGAATATTTTATAAATCAGGAAATCGTTGAGTTAACAGTTTGTAGCTCACAGGTGAAAAATATAACCAAATAATTTTTCTTTCTAGTAATGAATCTAACAATTCCAGTCTGAATCAAAGATAATTTAAGCTAGACCATGGATTAGTCACAAGTCCCAGGGATCAATTTGTCAGCAGTGTACACGGCTTCCACTATAAAACTGGGGGAGTGGGGAAATCGAACTAAGGCTTTATCTAAGAACCAATAGAACGTTCAGCCTTGTTATTTTTTTTATTTTTTTAGGTTGAGAACAATTCTGTATCGATTTCAAGAGTTCAACTGCAGACGCAATGGTGTAAGATTTCCAAAACAAAAATGACACGGGACATGACAGGTGGATCCCTAAGTAGAGATCTAATTTTAGGAAGCCATATATGGTCGTATCAGGCGTAACGACTTTCCTAATAGTGCCGGATTGTCACAGCTGATAATACGTACAAGATGGATGTACATAAAAGGCTTGCCAATATCCGAAGTGGCACATCGTCTGAAGCCAAGCTCACAGCTTTACTGAACCCTCACAGCTTCGTCTGAACCCTCACAGCTTCGTCTGAACCCTCACAACTTCGTTTGAAGCATCAGATTGTTTTCGGAACATCGTACCTCATTTGAAGCATTATATCTTGTCTCAAGCGTTACATTTTATCACAGGATTTTCACCTCTGATACAAAGTCGATATTACCATGTTCCCAAATGACATGTCTTTGATGATCAATATATATATATAAGGTTGTCTGATGTCGGGAATGTCTGATCATCTGTGATGTTTGTCAATGTTTAAACCACCTTAATCGCCTGGGATAGTCAATCCCAAACGAAATACGACTTGTTCATTTGGCCATCAATCTTGATTCTTCAATACTAGCAAAAGATCAAAAACCGGCTACAACACCTTTTAATAGAAAGAAGTTATATTTGCCTTAAAAAACACAGGCTGTTTGATCAGTGGGCCTAACTATGGTTGGATTAAATTGTGGCTTGACGCTGTATAAATCCAAGCATTAACACCTTGATATAATGTCACTAACGGACCATTCACCACTCGTTACTTCTGCAAATATAATCAAAGTTCTTCTTTTCCTTTTTTCCTTGATATATTTCAAGATCCCGTTTTTCCTGTTTTCTCGCCAATTCAAAGCCTTCTTTTCCTGTTTTCATGTTTTTTCAAAACTACTCTTTCTGATTTCCTTGTTATGTCAAAGTGGCATACAACCTTAAATGCAAGGCATACAACCTTAAATGCAAGCTATATGTATATATAAAGGTAGTCAGGATAAATATCATATTTATGTTCATTCTTAATTGCTTTCTTCTTCTTTTATGACTAAGAATGATAGCTATGTTCCCTTGTTTCCCAACTCTATCAATGTCGTCTAATTATCATAATTTTCTGATCATTTAAAATCTTTTCCAAGCGATTACTTTTGTGTTCATCAGTTGACATGAAAGATAATGATGACACGTCATTTCTACTTGGTTAATAGCCGATGAAATGATCCAGGAACTTTGGAGAATAAGAAATTATAAGTAATTGCTCTGACCTACTATATGTATGAGAAATGATAAGTATATGTATGAGAGGTTTAAAAACAAACATAAAACATAAAATTCTGTGTTAATTTTTGCTGACTTGACTTGTATGACAAATTTGAAAACTAACAAAAACGTCAATTCTTGTGTTAATGTCCGGAGATCTTTTGTAGAACCTTTTAAAAAATAAAAAGCTTTACCATAATATAAATTCATTGCATTGTATTCTCAGGTGACTAAATGAAAACACCTGTGTATACAGGTAAGTTTTAAAGCATAAACCCCAGGTAATCACTAGGTAACTTATCTTTTTTAATAGACGACAAAAATAAATTTGTGTATTTGAATAAAAACCTGTTCAGATAAGACTTTTCATTCAATATCTAATTCGAAAAACTTGTATGTAAATTAGAAAAGTTGAAATACTAGTATGTAAATTAGATGATCTAAAATATCTACAAGGAAATGAATTATTTAAGTATGATGTAGGTAGGATTTAACAAAGAAATGTATTATAATGCAAATATAACAGGTTATATATATATATGTATAGGAAAATGATGCCACTACATGTCCATAACACAATACTACCCATCCCCGTTACACACGCTGGCATCACAGCATAGTACACTAAACACACAATTTTCACATTTTGTGCCTCATTAACGATACCCGTTACCCGATTCTGGTGAATGTGGTTTATTCTGATGCTGCCGTTCCATTAACAAACCCTTGAAAATATGATGGTGACTTCCCAAAATGATGTTTGTCTTCTGTATTTTGAACATTTGTGTTACATTTCAGGGAATATGTTATTTGACTTCTTAAATCCCTTAATGTCAAGGAATAGCTGAAAGACATATAGCTTCAACTGTTATTTACCAATTCCCGACAAGGCAAGTTATCAAAATCTGATACGATAGATTGTTATTCAGACATAAAAATTATGAAAATCAGCAATTCATAAATATAGAAAGTTTGGTAAATGTACATGAAATAGCAAGGGAACTCCAAGGCACCAAACAAACTTGGGTATCGAATATAACCTAAGGACCATAACTATGCACAAGACCCCGATTTCAGTTTGGTACACTCAACTGGCCATCTCAAAGGGTAAATGCACAAAAATAATGGCAACAGAATGAGGCACTATATGAGGTGATGTCACAGACAGAATGATACATGACCCGTAGACAGACGGAGATTTTCGAGTTTTATTTTGTATGAACTAGATCTGTACTTGAATGGGTTATATAACACCTATTATACTATATGCTAATATGAAACTGAGAGAAAAAGTTACGATCTTTATTGCCACTTAATTCCATTAAATATACACAAAGACTATAATATAGCCCTCTTATAGTAAAGCCAATGGATTATATTAGGCCACTTTTCTGTTAAGTCGTGATTAGAGATTTCATTGCTCATTCTCTAAAGATTTTATATTTATATCATTAGAAAACACTTTTCTACATTATAAGACAATATAAAAGTATTATAAAGGGCTCGGCATATTATGAAAACACTACAGGCAGATTTTCATAATATTTTTACGACGAAATATCTGTTTTAAAGCCGAGGTTATTACCTGGTAATTGTGAATCAGTGTTAGAGCACTTACTTGGTTTTATTAATAAGGACAACAGTTCCTCTCTATTAGAGTAATAGGCTGTAAACCAAACCGTTCCTGGCATCTCTGTGTTTAACTGGAGGGGCTCTTGGCAATCTCCTAAAGACAACAGTTCCTGCTACTGGAAATAACTTTGTTAATGAACTTTAAAATCTTAAAAACAAGACATTACCTTTAGGAAACAGAGTAACACGTTAAAGTCTATCTTCATTCCGTTTTTTATTGTTCAATTTTACAGGCTAGTGTTGTTGTCGGGGATAGAATATTCCACAGTTACCCTAAATGGATGGTTTTGGAAGCAAAATTTTAATTTCTTCTTGTATTGCCATCGTTTAATGCAGCTCTTCACTAATCCATTACTACAACTGATAAACCTTCCTTAATCTAATGGTCGACACCGGTACTTATGAACCCTCACTTTTGGGCCCATGAACCTTCATTTATCCAATGAATCTCTGTAACAATACGACTCTTTCATTTATCCTTCCTCACAATCATCGAGGAGTTACGCAGTCTTTTGTTCTCTGCACCCCTGGAACATGTCATGACAGAACGGAAGGCACATGGTTTGCTATTTGATTGGTTTCAGGTACAAAAAATGTATAATGACCAATCATTAGGCCGATACCTGTCTTTACAAGGTGGCAGCAGATTTTTACTATTAGGTCATGACCACAAGATTCACTTGATCTACATCACAGGATCAAACTTGTGGTCTACTTCTATCACCACAAGCCTACAATTTTGTCACAATATCATTTATTCCAGGGGTGCAGAGAATGTAAGAGAGCAAAACCCATGGAATATCAAGGATGTGAACCTCCTTACCACCAAATTATTAGATAACGAATCTTTTCCCTACTAACTGTATTCATCGGTTAATGACCCCCTCACCACCTAATAATCATTGCTTAATGAACTAGCAGCCATACCTTTTCTATGAAAGATTCTGTACTATGCTGAAACCCCACCAGGACCAACACAGTAACACAGAGAGTCATTTCTATAAAACCTATAGACTTGTGTAGGTATAGAAATCTACATACTCATCTATAATAGACATCAACTGTCATCTGCAGCTTTTAATAGAAACGAGATGTCAGGTTACACCTAACACCAAAGTACAATGCTGTCTATACAACCCCATCGACGCACCCTTTACTTGTATGTCCATGTCACCGCCTGTTTTATAACTTCAGACACAACGGCTTTTCAAGCTCCCTCTGATTCAGCTGCTGGAACGTATCTATGGTTATCTGCCTTCTAAAGCAGCACTCCCTGAACTAAATAAATAATCTGGGATGTAAGAATTTAAGGACAGTTTATAATTGGTTCTATTCATCCGATTATTCAGGGATTGTGAATTCATCTATTTGAATGATAAAAAAAAAATCTTGTTGTGTTAACTTTTTTGTGCATATCATAAATTATGAAAGGAATATAGGTATCAAAATTTTGATTGCTTTGACAACTCACGATTGCAGTTGATTTTCCAGTACATATACATGTATTAGCATTTTGTGAAGAAAGCTTATTTAACCCTTTCATCACTGTAGACCATAATGGACTCATCCATAACAATCAGGAATGCATGGTAGAGTCTACAAGAGTTACATAGGGGTAAATTAAGGGATAATCAGTCCCAATACCTTCATTAAGGATCCCTGTGCCACTGCCAAAAACTGTAACTAATCTGGCATGACTACATAGAAAAGAAAGCTTAAGTCCTGCCTTATGGGACTTACATGGAAAAAATAATAAAAGATGAAATAAAAAAATCAATTAACTCATTCACCCATGAAGAGGCATTTGAACTCTTCCAATTCAAATGTTGGAATAGTTTATAATGAAATTTCAGGGGTGAATGAGTTAACTTATGTTTTCTTATTGTAAAAATGCAACATGACAAGACCAGGATTTGAACCCTTGACCTCCGATCTTGATATTGTTACTTTAACCTACTGAGCTGCCTGGTTAACAGTTACTCTAACCTACTGAGCTGCCTGGTTAACAGTTACTCTACCCTACTGAGCTGCCTGGTTACCAGTTACTCTAACCTACTGAGCTGCCTGGTTAACAGTTACTCTAACCTACTGAGCTGCCTGGTTAACAGAAGTAAATCTCGTGGCTCAGTTAAAATTGCACTACATTTATAGCCAAATTAAATTCTAAGGGAGATTACTGTATGTACGAAAAAGAACAGTGGAGCTCTCTAGTGTTTTTTCCTGCAGTGGGACAGGGACCCTTAAACTATATAATTAAGTATATATCATACCCGCATTATCCAAATTAAAGTACAGCAATGTGTATCATTTACGTTTAACACCAGATGAAGATCCAAGATGTGGCCTTGAACTTTCAGATACTAGGCCCCGAGAACAACATCGCACTATTGTCAAAATCTGACGATGTCAATCACTATCCCACCTGCTGTGATAAATGGCTCCATCTCTAAACGAACCAATAATTATGTTTCTGTCTCATTTATTGGTCCTATGGAAAGTGTCTCAGGCCCGGAACAACCTACTGGCTAGTGCTCTGTATCTAGGACTAAAAGGATTCCATTCAGTTATAACCCGATAAATCTAATTTCATTAATTGACCTTCAGCTTTTCAACATCCTTAGTAAAAATTGCTATGTTAATTGAATTTAGCCAAATGTTTCATATTTTCTTACACATTCACTATTAGTAAATACCTTCTCCCACTGTGAAAATAGTGTTATCCTTATTATCACCTCATCCATTCTACATTAAAAACTGTTTAACACTATATCGCTAACACAATGGGGACAGATAGGTAACAAGCCAATGTATTCTATGAAACCTGAAGATAGAAATCTGGTTTATGCAGGTTTCTGCAGAGCTTATAATTAGGGTTCAATTTAGACAAGTTTTGTATGATGAAACATTTTCCTTAAAAAAGATTCACACAGCAATATTTATTTACTTTTCGTGAGACATTTTTTCAACAATAGAATAACCATACACAGCCGAAATCATGTGTTTTTTTCTTGTCTTACAAAGCCAGTCTTGCAAACTATTAAATTTGTCACTATTCATTATATATATAGTTAAGGTATAGTCGAACCTGCCTCAGATACCACCTCTATCAGGAGACACTTGTGTAAAGAGACCACTTTAAAAAAAAAAAAGAGATTTTGCGTACATTTGATAAATTGAAACAGTATTATAAGGCCACCTGCTGTAAGACAACACTTTATAACTGCACTTTCCAAAGATGGCCGCTAGAAACAGGTGCGACTTTTTCAACATAAATGCTTTCAAAAGAGTTTTGCAACGTCAATATTCCTGTCAGTGGTGTATCCCCTTTACCTATATGATATACTGCAGGTCTATCCCTTATAAGTGTATTGCTGGCTAAAGAATTCATAAGTGTTTCTATCCAATTGTCTGCTCTTTTTACATTCCTGCATAAATATCTTATTTCAGCTCCATTCAAAAACTATCGCCTTCACTCTAGATGGAGTGTACCGATAGACAAACGTACAACCCAAAATATTTATCTTGTCAACAGGCGAGATATACACAATCCGGTTATGTATTGAAAACTCTTTTTTACACATCCTGTAACATAATCTATACACCCACATGTGTTAGCTAGGTATGAATACAACTCTAAATCCAATCCCTGAGTTTTCATCGTTGAACAATTCGAACAGCAGAAATTTTAAAGCAACCGGTAATATGTTTAGCTGAAACTGGAGATCAAATCTGCACCGCTAGCTGTACCACAAATGTGCCTGTGACAAGTATATAATTAAAACCTCCCCTCCCCCCTTCTCCTCCCTGAAAACCACTTCAACTCAGGTTCAATAGCTACCTATCACCCAGGGAGGGTCACAAACACCATTTTGTGCCAAGAGAGTCTGTTTTTGCCCAAACCAGGGATCAAACCATCGACCCCTAACTTGTCAGTCAACCACCCAACTGACTGGGATTTAAAAGAAACTTCTTGCATGAAGCTAGAAGTCAACTGTTATCATATGTAGAATTTAAACCTGTCATCTTATAAATTTGAAATATGCAAATGAAGTATCTAGTTTGCAAGTGCAAACATTATAACTTATGGTGAGTGTTACGTAAACAAGAGAAAAGAAGACAAGAAATCTGTGGTCATACGTTACGGGGCACTTGAGTAACTGAGAACTATTTTGCTTGTCTCTTTAAAGCTAAAACGGCATAAATGCTAATCTTCTGAATTTACAGATGGACGGACATCCATCAAAATTAGAAAACGGATCTACAGAAGCGGTGTTAGATATGTGCAGTAACTGTTTTGTTGTCAGCCCAATCAATAATAATACAGGATACAATTGCTATAAAGCAATTTTTATCGTGTAGATGAATGGATCCTTTATATTGCATGCGAGCGGAAATTAAATAATAGATGTTCTCATCCATTATTGACAACTTAGATCAAACGTATGTTGGAAAGGCCTTGACTTTTCTTAATAACATCAATTGTAATCAATAGTTTTAGTCATTCCTCTTTAAAGAAATACATCACAAAACCCAAATCCCGTGTTAAATGGATTCTGGATTAAACACACAATGACAGTAATGTGTCTCCAATAATATTGTTTAATGTCAAAACAGTACACAAAAATAGCATTATCTCCCGTACAAAAATGTCACACGTATCGATCCTAGTCTGCCTGATGTTTGTTAAATTACATTAAAAGTCAAAACGACTCGACCCTAACCTTTTATGTAAATAGCGGTCCTGCATATTGTAATAGTGTATTAGATGTAGAACTGCAATTAACTTATTAATAGCACGATACAATCAAATTACAATTTTACCAAACGTTTAAAAAAAGGAGTTTAATTGTCAATTAATTTAGGACATTTTATTTTATTTTACAATTTTTTAGGTACCTCCAAAATGTAGAACAAAAACATACTCTGTTGTACATATGGAAAGCAAAGTCAAATTAATTGAGAGATTTCTTTAAAAAAAAATATATAATTGATTTATTACATACTTATTAATTAGCATGCTACACTTTTTGGTCAGAAAAGGTATGAAGCTTTACTGTAACAAAGCTTATTTACTGAAACCTATCGACAAAGAAAGCTGAGCTTTTTGTTAAAAAGTTAATTTAATGAGACTTATCAAAGTTAATCTTTAATGTAACAAAGTTCAATTACTGGAACCAAACAGAAAACAAATATCTGAACATGCCACATGTCACCCTACAGTCAAAGACCTTTACAATCTACAAGAGTTGTTCATTTCTACACGTTTGTTTCAATGTCCATTTCAACTCTGTATAATTCAGTTAATCCTAATTATATTTACCAGTACCCAAGTCTCTACTGTTTTTTCTTCTTAAAAAAATAATCTGGGAATTAAGGCAATATATGAAACAAAGGGCCTTGGCCATTCCTGATCTGTATTAAGTAGAAAGTGGTTATGGTCTAAGCTGTGTGTTGACTGGTAATAAGCATATAAACCTGCTAGCCAAATTATATAGAGGTATTAAATTTCACAACAGTGGAACAGAGCTTAGTGAAAATATTTACAACAGCAAATTATTGCTCTCCTTTCATTGTGACCGTGTGCTGCTGGAATAGGACCCAGTTTTTACCCACAGAAGATAATATGCGTACACTGTTTTGATATCCAGACATAAAATTACATATATATAGACCACAGAATAATCCATATATATTTTCGCATGATCGTTTGTCTAAATGTAGTTTTGAAAATATCTGTGTTATTTTAGCTGCGTTCACACTGAATGCTTGTGAACTTGTGTATTTTCCTCCTGGCTACACAACACAGCAAAACAGAAAATCTATTTTAGTAAACATACTTGTACACGCCATATGGATTTTAACTTCAAATTACCAACTTGAGCCAATACGAGAAGGCCGATATCAGGGTGTCTTAAACTCTGTAATAGACCTTTAGATTTTTTGTAATAGATATCGCCCACATGTACAAGATGTGATTCACACTCCCAGTCAAATTCCACCCATAAATACCTATGGTATGTACAAATTTTAACATATATGTGATTAAACGACAATTCTAATTTAACACCTGTAGTTGATTAAGTATTCATTAATTTACACCTGATCATGATTTTTTACCTGTAATTAATGAGCATAGGTAAAGGTGAATAAGTTCAAGTTCATCTATCCATCAACAGGTATTACACTATTTTTGACAGTTAAAAAAATAAGTTAAGTCTCAATTTACATGTATAAGCCCGTTAGATTTTCAAGATATATGTATATATATATATACACCTGTTTACAATATCAGTTTTTTTAGAAGTAAAAGACACTCCTTAAGTACTTCAATCATAACAGGACTATGATAACACCTGTCTACCTGGTGTATGTAGCTGTAGTATAGAGTACAATGCGCTACATGTTTCCACCACACCGCAAATCTAGATATGTTAATCAATTATTTAGACTGAAAACAAAGATAATAGTTCTTTATATCATAGTACACGACCTACAGAAAGTCAAATACGACGTTTTCAATCCCTATCACTGTATTACCTTAAGGCTCGGGTGTGATCATATTCAACAGGTGAAAACGGTATCTAAATCATGTCTAAATATGATCAGATATACACGCTACATTTGTTTGTATGAACTTACCCACACCGATATCACTACCTACCCCTATACTATGTAACGTGTTCTATGGTAAGGCCAATATAAATTTTATAAGCTAAAGGTATAGCATTACTTCTAAGCGGGACCCCGCTGTTTTCAAACTTAATTCTACCTACGGATATCGGGCCGGTACATAACCATCTTTTATATTGTGTCAGTGTTGTATTATGTAAGGTTGTGTAATTACACAATACTATAGATTAAACAAGTTTTAAGCCAATTCTGAAGTAACTAGCGCGCGAAGTGAGCGACTCCCGTGCCGGAAGGTTGATCAGAGACGGTACACCCAGGTAAATGTCTCACCTGACGTCCGGGACTACTGGCACAAGTATTTATAAACAACAAATACCGTATCACCAGTTCCTGTGTCATTTAAACCACCTAAACAGACTATAAAAGTAGAAACAGCTGTCAGAGTGGACTGATACCATTACCAGAGTAGAAAATTCAAAGTTCGGAGAATGTAACCCTATAGATACTAGATAGGTCCCAAGAGCAGTTAGGACTCCGTAACCTAAATAAACAGTTCTTACCTTTCAGCGGTGTGTTCCCCTGGTCCATAGCCAGTGAAAAGTTAAAAACTCCAAGTAACAAAATCCAAATGATCACTTCAGATTCCATAGTTGTGAAACGTCGAACGTTACTTCCAATATAACTTATTTCATATCTTGCCAGCTTTACTGTGTACTTGTGTGTGTATACTACACCGTGTGTGCTTGTACGCTTCAGCTCTTACTTGATTCGCTCTAAGGTAAAAACCGGAAATACGTCACGATGAATATAATTAGACTGCGTGTGCTATGCTACTTCATTCATGAATACACTACACGTATTACTATGATCAGCTGATGTAGTAGGTGGTGGGCGTGGTCACTACACGAGCTGCTGTGACTGACACTATCGATTTTATCTTGAATTTTCTATCATGAAGGCATGCGCGCCGAATGTCACTTCATTTCTGTGACGGAATTTCAAGGCAGGAAAGGAGATATCACTATCTTTATTCCTACATACTTTACACGATGTTTGGAAATTCATTGGATAAACGACTTTCGCGTCAATTCCCAACAGCGATGGGGAAAATATAGAGAAATCTTACCTAATGTCCATCCGTTGATGAGATGGGGGTTTTAATAAGAAACAATACCAAGACAACCACCTTAGAATATGTTCCTGTAATGTGCTATAAATCAAGTTACAATAATTTAACAAATATTTTTTCTTATGATATTTGTAATATTCAATATGAAAGATATAAAGAAATCGTTTAAATATTTTTAGATTACGAAAATACCAGTGAGACTATACATTGCATTGGACGTTATACGGTTTATCTTTTCGTAAGAAGACAGTTTGAAATCATCTGACGATTACAGAATCATTTTAGATAATCACATCAAAAAGTGGTATATAGATCGCTGAAATTGCCGTTTTCATTTTTCGCTATCTAAATGGTTGAACCGGTCGGACCATCGTTGTTCGTCGATGAATAAGATCGGACCTAGTAATCGGATGGTGCTCTCAGGCGAGCCTTGACCAAGCATTGCAAGGCATACATATAAACAACCGCAGGTAAGCCAGGATTTATACCCGAAAATGTAACATTCAGAAACAGACAAACCTGTTGTTCCGCATAAACGAACAGGCCCTAAGTGGAAGCGTTATGTGTTATAAGCCGGCATTTATGAAATAATTAGATCCACATCATGCTTAGTGGACACTGCTAAATCGAGAGAAGAGGTTGCAGCACATGAGTTGGAGGTAAAGTCGGCGAACTTCATCGAAGATAATTAAAGAATCGATTTAGTCTGCAATGGTAGAGTACCGAGTTGTGGGATAACGGCGGAATAAGGAAGGAAATTGGATGATTCTGGTACGGAAATATCACTGCGGGGTACACACAGTTCCAGCTCTCTCACATTCTGGTTAGACGTCGATTTAGACTGGTGTAGGAGCTACCTTGGGGACTTGAATTTGTAATTTTCAAATTAGCTACAAACTGTTAGCTCGCTATTAGGAGTAGGTGCGACTTATTTATCCGCATTTCTGAAAACTTTACCATGAAAGGGGAAGTAACCCATACCTATAAACGTGACGAACAATTGACTCAGCGGTGATACTTTCTTAGCTGCAAACTTCTTTCCAAAAAAAACCACTTTAAATATAAATAGTATTTGATTAAAAAAAACACCATACAAACGGTATTGTGATTAATAAATATTCTGGAAAAGTGCGTGATTTCGGATGTGGTTATTTTCGCATTCGTGATATATCAATATTGATGAAAAAAACGAGTAACTGTCCGCAACCGCATCCAGATACTTCACGGTACGCAGTGTGTTTAACGGTGTTTAATTGGTAATTTGAAAATGAAATATTTTATACTGAATTATGTTCGACGAAAGTCACGGTATATAATATAAGCCGATTGAATTCTATAAACGGGGTTCGTTTTGAGCATGCACGAAGGTGCATAAGTCTTGTTATTCAATGGGGTCGAAAAAAAAAACCGATGTGATTTGATTTGGACTTTGAAGATTGGGCTTCTCGTATGCATCGTTAGAGAGTTGATAAAAATCCAGTTTCGGAAATCAATATTTCTTTCGCGTTTTTAAAGACTGCGGAGGGAACGGATGGGATCACGAGGTGGGTTAACAAGGTTTACTCTCGTAATTACACTGTAAGTTAGTGACATTTTGAGTATCTTTTGGAAAAGAACCGTTTCTGCTTCATTTCAACTTACGTACCTCGTTGATAATCATACAGTTATCTTATATCAGATATAGGTAAAAAAATGATTTTTTTTTATTTCATTGTGTAAAATATCCCTGGAAGGAAATTATATCTTACATCCCATTTCGTGACGTCACAATGGATCAACACATAAGTTATGTCACCTTATCGGAAAATTTCATAATTTATAATGCACACACCGGACACGTGAAGTACATGTATTTGCAACTAAAGATACTGCGTGCTCTACATGAGATATCTTTTAAAAAGCCGAGTGGATTCAAAAGGAAACTTTGAAATTGTTGAATAATAATAGAACCAGAAGGTTTTTAGCGCAATGCGTTACAATTTTCTTCAAAATTAAAATTCATGTGTAACAAATATCAAGAAAAAAAAATATACACGTCAAAAGCATGGCAATATCGGACTAGCATACAGCGGTGAAATGTTCCCTCTCTCTCTCAAAAGTCAATGGTTCAATTTCGGTATACATATGCACTTCAGTTTAATCGGAAATAACTGACCCCTTCGGAGGGGCAAAGTCATGTTTTTTATCGAAATTTTCTTTTGTCATGATGCGACAATCTAATGGTGCAGAGACATTTTTATATCGAAAGAGGAACCCATTGATCTCAAAGATGACAGAAATGTGGGGCTACGGAAATATCCACATAGAAGCGACCGAGGGACTCTTCCGATATTATTAAAGGGTGAAGGTGTGGAAAAACACTACTTCTTTTTAAGGGGTTTAGTCACGATTTCTTATAATTTCATATCTGGTTATTCAGATGATGGACGAGCCGGATACGGCCTCATCTGTATCAGGCGAGTTCAAGTTCAAGTTCAAGTTCTTTATTAACTTTAAGTCTTGCGACTTATCAGTGTAGTGAATGCATATGTTGAAGGTCACGTGATGTATGACTTCATGCGATATGCTGCAATTACCCATGCTGATTCGCCTATAGTCAACATATTTAGAACAAATGTATTCTCATAATTGTAGCATCATTACGAATATATGAAGCATTTCTCGACTGCATTTTACTACTAGCTTATCCCCCCTAGTTTAGAACTTAGGATTAGAGTTATTCTTTTTGTGAATAATTCAATATCTTTATAATATTCTATAGACGGGGGCCAGTTTACATTACGAATTCAACATGTAAAACAACATAGCTTAAAACATCGTACAATTATGATGTAAATATAAAGGTAAAGACATCAATCGAAGAATAAAGACATCAGTGTTGTTCTACATGAAGTGTCGGAAAGAGAAGTATTACAGTGGAACCTGAATCAACAAAAATCAAAGTAAATCCTAGCTGACAGACAGCTGTCAGAGAGTAACCATAGCTTTGATTCCATGAACGCGTACATTTTAAAAACATATATCAAGAAATCTGTTTTCACAATGATTATAGTCTATTTTGTCAAAGTTAGTTTGATTTACCTGTGTTTTTTACCTGTGTTTTTCACTTGTACATGTTAAAGAAATTTAGTTTGGTTTGGTTTAGTATTGTTTAACGTCCAACAGCTATGGTCATTTAAGGACGACCTTCCATGTGTGCACGATGCATGCGTGTAGTGTATGCGTGTGCGTGTGTTTTTGGGAGGCTGCGATATGTTCGTATTTGTCTTCTTGTGATAGCGCTGAACTGATGCCGACTTTATAGTGCTACCTCACTGAAACATACTGCCGAAGACACTCAGCAGGACACCCCACCCGGTCACATTATACTGACAACGGGCGAACCAGTTGTTCCACTCCTAAATTGCTGAGCGTTAAGCAGGAGTAGAAACTACCAATTTTACAGACTATGGTATGTCTCGGCCATGGGACAGAACCCAAAGCCTTCCTCACAGGGGCGATCGCTCAACTAAATGCCGAAAGTGAGGCATTGTTAAGGGAGACATAAGGAAGAAGATAGTTGTTCAGAAAGAAGAGAAAAGATAAGATCCCAAAATTAGTCGCCTCATACGATCATGCAATGGGGGCAGCAGGTACAATTATTACGCCCTACCTGCAGGGACATAATATGTTCGGAAATATTTGTTATATGAAATTAAAATGTATCTTAAGACATGAATTTATTATATACGTTTAATGCTCTCATTCAAAATTTTTTGTTAATTCCTGTAATAAATTATTGCCATTCAAATTTCATTTATTTTATCATTTTCTGTCAAAATAATTTGTATTGTAAAAGTAACTGGTAAAATATCTCAGGTAAATATAGTTACTATATGATACAAACTATATTTATGATGTTTCTACCTATTGTTTAAAAGATGAATGCGTTCAGGGAACACACTATATATTACCTGTGAATTAACAAATCAACTAATTACCCCCAACTCTGACTGTGAATATCATGACCAGAGGGCATTTATGATCGCCCTCCAACTAACACAGGTAGGGGGCCACAGGTAGTTCTGTCAAAAAAATAAGCTGGAATAAAATATTGATTGATTGATTGGTTTCAGGTAATAAATGATTGATCTGAACACATCGACTTGTAGCTCCACATAACCAATACTTCATTACAGTATGTTAACAAAGATTTTTTCCGAACGGGAAAATATGAATTAAAAGTTGTTTTTATTACTTCATACAATAAGAAAGAAATGGGGAAGTCATGGGAGTGCAGAAGATGTAATAATTCTCGTATAGAAAAAAAAACATGAAAGAAAAAATAGTTGATTTAGGAAATTTTAATAAAATTTTAATAAAACTACGGACTCAATCTAATTTCGTGATATCAGTCAATAAATGGTGACTATTCTACTGATAAATCTACCACTCCTGTTTAAGATGAGATGATGTATTCCCTTGTTTGCCACGCGTTCCAGACCCGGAAACTGTCACAAATAAATGGATAGATCTGTAGTTCACACACAACTTGGCCTTAGGGCACTCTGACACTTGACGGACTGGAAATGGACCAAGGATGCTGGGATATTCCCGCCACTCCTACACCCTCTTTCACTGGATAACGTTACGAAAATGCACCCCGTGGCAGGGGCTTATCGCTGATGTTCTGATACGGTCACTCCGGGGGGAGAAGGAGAGGGAGGAGGGGAGTGTGTTATCTTATCTGTTAGCACCATCACAGGGATCAGTGGTGTACATCACGTTTTACACGTCCTCCTCAACGAATAATGGGGGGAGGAGTAGCCAGCATGTTTTTATACATGTTGTGGAGTAACAGATTTTCAGACATCCTCGAATCCAGCGGTTACTCTCCCTTACGTTCTCTGCACCCCTGGAATACATAATGCATGACATGACGAAATATAGGGCTGTGTTCGCTAGGGCTGTAAAGATATATCGTATCGTATACTGTCCCTGATCGTATCGTATTGCGATTCTTTCTTGTGTATCGTAACGAATTGTTTTATTTGCCTGTAGCGCGATACACTAACAGTACACGTATTTAAATTATCAATCAATTTCTGTCGAACTCGGAAAAAAAAGTGTACTGATTTTTTTGAATCCTTCAGTAAAGATGTGGTCCACTGTGCAATCATACCCAGAAGTACTAGAATTATACTACTGAAGTCTATGATAAAACTATGAATTCCTGCACTCAATCATTACGAAGTTGTATCGTGAGCATCGATCGTACCGCGATACGTATCGTATCGTGAGGTATGCTTACCGTTGCAACCCCAGTATACGCGCCACCTTGTGGGTATTTTTAGTAGACTTGTTTGATCCTTTGGTGAAGAGGGCAGCGTGACAGGAAAGTTGACCTCTTTGAAGTTGGATATCGCTCATGTATAATCTTCAAAGGACAGGTATCAGCCTGGCTATTGGTCAGGGTTTTTATTACCCGAAACCAATCAAATAGCTTACTGCGTGCCTTCGAATTCTAGGGGTGCAGAGAAAGTGAGCGTAACAACGGGGATATCGAGGAAGATTTTCAAACTAAACACGAATACGTTAAGACATGGAAACTGTACGACGATAGACAATAGGAAGTATTGCAGTATATGTTCATACGTTTTAAAGTTTATTTTAATTTCAGTAATTTTAGGAAGTAGTTTTGTTTGAGGGCCTTAATCGAACTCTCCTATACTTCCAAAAGCTAGGCTTAAATAAGTGTGATCATGTATTCTTATTTCATGTTTCTGTAGGCATTTATACACTATTTTCATGGCTTTGCAGTTATGGTGATAATTATCCAAAATAACTGACTTTCTTTTTTTTTTAAATCATGGCACGGCGATATTTCCCGACCTACCACCTTGTTAAAACAGTGATCGAATTTTTGTCGGACCCTTATCCATGTACTATAATCCGACACACCCTAATCACTGATGGAGAATAATACTCAATTAAAATGTATACGTTATTTTCTTTAAATGAGAAATAGTATGCTCCGGTAAAAAATAAAATACTATAAGACCATACAAGATCAAAGATATTGAGCACGTGGGTCTAATTCTCGCACGAAACATTCATTCTTAAGAAATATTTTGAATTTAATTTTTGAATATTGAAAAAAATCTAAAAAGTTCCTTAAATTTTTAGGATATATTTTTGTATATATCTTGAAAGTTTTAGAGCTGTGATATTCAGACACGAACTATTGCTGGTGAATATAAGAGATAAAGACAGCATTGTTTTATACCACCAGTTTAAGGATCTCAGATTCTTATACGACAAGCATCACGTATCACTGGGCTGTTTATCGGATGATAATTTCAAAGTTTACGTAAACTGGATTTAAACGGAGGATGTTCTGTACAAAATATCAAAAGTGACGGACAAGTGTGATGTTTATTATTGAAAAACAGTAAGGTATCTTTCGTAACAGCACTGTTTGATTTTCACCTGCAATTACCGTCAATTTCTCCATTTGCCCTCGCCTGCAGTGACTTACGCGGATTTCAATTTCCTGGTGAGACGACAGGATTCGTATATCTACGTGCTTTTCTTGTAAAGAAATTGTCTCTTTCCCCCTTGAATATCGTCTACGACTTTCAAATTGACTATAACACTCGATAGACCTCGCTCAATATCACAGTTAAGAAATAAAAGTTGTTCCGAACAATTCGCAAAGGAAAGGAATGGTTCCATTATCTGTCATTTCCGGTATTCCGTATATCTGAAATTGAAATGTTGCAGTGCTACCGGAAATGGCGGGAAATTACAAGGTCAGGGAACCAGACATCATCGACAATTAATATAGAAATGATCAGATGCGTTCAAGACTACATGTAAGGAGCGAAGTCTAAAAATATTTTTTTTATCTTGACCGATGGTTTACAAAGATCGTCTGTGTTGATTTTCAACGAGTTAAAGATATTATTGGTAAATCATATGAGCAAGACAGGGGACAAAAGCAGGCGTGACGTGCAGGAAGGCACCCATCTATCTACTGAGCAGGCGTCACGTGCAGGAAGGCACCCATCTATCTACTGAGCAGGCGTCACGTGCAGGAAGGCACCCATCTATCTACTGAGCAGGCGTCACGTGCAGGAAGGCACCCATCTATCTACTGAGCAGGCGTCACGTGCAGGAAGGCACCCATCTATCTACTGAGCAGGCGTCACGTGCAGGAAGGCACCCATCTATCTACTGAGCAGGCGTCACGTGCAGGAAGGCACCCATCTATCTACTGAGCAGGCGTCACGTGCAGGAAGGCACCCATCTATCTACTGAGCAGGCGTCACGTGCAGGAAGGCACCCATCTATCTACTGAGCAGGCGTCACGTGCAGGAAGGCACCCATCTATCTACTGAGCAGGCGTCACGTGCAGGAAGGCACCCATCTATCTACTGAGCAGGCGTCACGTGCAGGAAGGCACCCATCTATCTACTGAGCAGGCGTCACGTGCAGGAAGGCACCCATCTATCTACTGAGCAGGCGTCACGTGCAGGAAGGCACCCATCTATCTACTGAGCAGGCGTCACGTGCAGGAAGGCACCCATCTATCTACTGAGCAGGCGTCACGTGCAGGAAGGCACCCATCTATCTACTGAGCAGGCGTCACGTGCAGGAAGGCACCCATCTATCTACTGAGCAGGCGTCACGTGCAGGAAGGCACCCATCTATCTACTGAGCAGGCGTCACGTGCAGGAAGGCACCCATCTATCTACTGAGCAGGCGTCACGTGCAGGAAGGCACCCATCTATCTACTGAGCAGGCGTCACGTGCAGGAAGGCACCCATCTATCTACTGAGCAGGCGTCACGTGCAGGAAGGCACCCATCTATCTACTGAGCAGGCGTCACGTGCAGGAAGGCACCCATCTATCTACTGAGCAGGCGTCACGTGCAGGAAGGCACCCATCTATCTACTGAGCAGGCGTCACGTGCAGGAAGGCACCCATCTATCTACTGAGCAGGCGTCACGTGCAGGAAGGCACCCATCTATCTACTGAGCAGGCGTCACGTGCAGGAAGGCACCCATCTATCTACTGAGCAGGCGTCACGTGCAGGAAGGCACCCATCTATCTACTGAGCAGGCGTCACGTGCAGGAAGGCACCCATCTATCTACTGAGCAGGCGTCACGTGCAGGAAGGCACCCATCTATCTACTGAGCAGGCGTCACGTGCAGGAAGGCACCCATCTATCTACTGAGCAGGCGTCACGTGCAGGAAGGCACCCATCTATCTACTGAGCAGGCGTCACGTGCAGGAAGGCACCCATCCATCTACTGAGCAGGCGTCACGTGCAGGAAGGCACCCATCTATCTACTGAGCAGGCGTCACGTGCAGGAAGGCACCCATCTATCTACTGAGCAGGCGTCACGTGCAGGAAGGCACCCATCTATCTACTGAGCAGGCGTCACGTGCAGGAAGGCACCCATCTATCTACTGAGCAGGCGTCACGTGCAGGAAGGCACCCATCTATCTACTGAGCAGGCGTCACGTGCAGGAAGGCACCCATCTATCTACTGAGCAGGCGTCACGTGCAGGAAGGCACCCATCCATCAACTAGGAAGCACGCGTGTCGTTCAAAATTTTTACTGCATCACTGGAACAGCTAGCTTGTCATTTAGACAGCATTTGCCTCATATCACTAATTGGGTGTTACATCCCCACCCCTGGACCTAGAGAGGTCTCCTCCCGATACCTGGCCTGCGGAATATTTCGACCCTCCCTGTACTACCCAGACACGTAGGTACCAAGCGATGATGCACCACCCACCAAGCAACTGACCTCCATGTCGACAATTCAAAAGACGAAAAGTTTGAGGTATAAATAAACTGTTACGTAGTTGAAATAAATTGTTTGATATAATATAAATATCTACATGTTTTATGTGATTTGGAGATGAAGAGAAGAATATACTGGAAGGTTACAATATCTTCAAGACAAAGTAGTATGGCTGCAACGATACATTAACACGACGATACGATACGTACGATACTTATCACGATACGATACGTATCACGACACATATAATAACAGTAGAAGCAAAGAGAAAATAATGGCAATATTACAACTACAAATAGACTTGGTCCAAAATGGGCATGACCTTTCCACGTGCATGCCGAGCTGAATCTGTCACTCACAATGTTGGAACGGATATGAGTAGACTAAATTCATAAACAACAGAATCAGGAAAATACCGTAGGTGTATCATGACTTCTCAAAATTATTGTGTATCGTTCCGTATTAAAATATTGTGTATCGTTCCGTATTAAAAAATATTGCGATACGTCGTCAAACGATATATCGTTGTAGCCCTATTAAGTAGGCACCATCGCAATGTGAATTTTATAATACTGGCACAGTTTCCGACGCTCAGCTCACGTNCCGCTCGGGCGATATTAATCATATCATTATACAAGAACGATGAAGTTTTTTTCGGATAACAATATTATGTATAATCGACTAAACATATCTATTCAATTATTTTGGTATTATATATATTGTTGGAACTGTTTAACTATCTTGTATGTACAACATAATATCTCATTGTGATACTTATAGCTTACCATCGTGTACTAAATTGTACCATTTTAACCAGATAGCTTAGCAAATGTACCACTGTTGGTAATATGCACGCCCTTACATGAGTTAATCATCGTTAACATTTCAGATATATCATTGTCTACACTAGTGAATTAGTCAACAATCATAAAACGCGAGACTATAAAGCTAGTGGTCTTGGGTGTCGCACTGATTTGAACTTATCCGTTTGTTTAGCAACTTAGTGATGCCATGAGTAACTCATTAATTAAACAGCAACGATGTTATGGTGTTATTTGTTCTTTTGTACGACAAACTTTTACATGAAGTACTGTACTGTAGGTACAATGTCTGAAGGCTAGAAATTGTGCGTCCCTACATTTATTTTTTGACGGTGGACCTCTCGTATCCCCCTTGCGGGCGGGACGCCAAATCAGGTAATAATGAACAAGCCCCCTGTGGTTCATACATTTGTCATCACCAGGTTGCCCCTATAATAATACCATCTGACTTCTAAAACACGCTGTTGATAGAGAATTTAAACCGAAACTTTAATTTTCTTTCCAGTACACAAAAAATGTCTTTGAGCCATACTTAAAATATGTTATGTTCTTCTTGTTAATTTAACATAGAAACAATCCTCAGAACACGGGAAATCGCTTCTGAGACGTTCTAGAAAACACAATTTTTTTCGGGAGATTCCCCAAACACCCCTTACGGGAAGGGGAAGACCCCTCCCGTACCATCCCCCTCCTCCCGCTACTCGCTCGGGGTGCTGCCATCGGCAGCACACCATTTACTATTGAGAACATTTTCTCGGCCCCCCCTTTTAGGAAATCCTGGATCCGCCCCTGATTTGTTACAACTATATTTTATGTTTTAGGGGTTTACATCGACTTTCGTCTTACTCGAATTTCGAATTACTCTGAACACCTTAGTATAGGTCCAAATATAGCTGTAACAAGTTATCAGGTCCCTGTGGTCACCGTGATGAAGATTCTAAACATTCCCCATACTTCATACCCGCACTTTTAAACAGGAAAACTAATCTGTTCAAAGCCTCGGTTTTGCGATTTTTAATATATTTCAATTTGCATCATAATTCGTTTCAAACATTTTCTATGTATGCAGCCCATTTTCCATTAACTGATGACATGATTTCTAATGGCTTGTGGTTTAAAACAACGTTAAGTCAACAATATCAAAAATTATGATTTGGGCGCAGTTAAGATGAACAACCTCAGTTTTTGGGGAGACCATTGACCAGCTTAGAGTATTCTACGTAAACATCATTTGCGGTGTTTCAAAAGTTACTGGAGTGATGAATTATCAAGATTTCAAGGTTTTTTTATTCACCACTCCAGACACACATTTCGTGTGTGACAGGAGGTCAATCTTCAGCTACATTTTATTTTATTTTGTATCAGACTGGGGTCTCTGATCACCTCGTTAGCCCGTCGTCATAGTAACGTAATTGACGTGTCATGCTACCGTGTCCGGTTGTCACATTCAGTTAGGTGGCACTTTAAATGGCATTCTTTGATTGGTCCAAACATCTGTTGACACCATTGCCATTAGATATTAGATGCAATAAAAAATGTTTTTATTAAAAGTGTCAAAGGTTAATTTTGCAAAAAATACAAACACACAAGCATGATCTAAAATGTACAAGACATCCAGCCTGCTAAGGCTTACGAGACACAATAAACCTAATTTGTCAATACTAGGTAGATTTTAAAAAGGTTTAGACTTAATATTAAAAACACATTCTTCTACAAAACATTTCATGAACTGCGCTCGCCAAGAATTATTGTAAATTAGTTTCGTTCATTAAAACAACAAGTTTATGTACGTTGTCAAACTAGTTATTAGATGCTCGAGGGCGCAAATCCTGAAGAGGACAAACAATCAAAAAGACATTTATGTAAACAAATTATATTAGATAACAATATACTAATGGCACTTTCAGAACCACACTCCTTCACTGTTCTGGTATGCTTAAGTAGTATCCTCTAGTCACAATCACCGCGGATTAATTGCTATATAAGTCTGTGCTATCACTAATATCTTTTCATGGTATCGCAGAACCCTATTAATTTTTTAATAAATAAACTATAAACGAAAAATAGAGGCTAATCCTCCGGAACATATAAACATTTTAATTCATTTCTCATTTTTGTCTATAGAGGCTGGCTATATTTGATTTAGGTTTATACACTGTCTTACGGCTACCTTTTTATTATAAAATTAATAGATTTTTCCTCAATAGCCTGCCTGATAATTGTCACTTGATTCAATTCCATTATAAAATGCCTAATCAAGAACAATAAACCATATATACGTATATTTCATGTGATAAATATCAGCAAAGTTTATATGTCCACAGGAAGAAATTGACCGTAAATATCCCTGGTCGTATTGTCTGGATAGAACGGGCCGCGGGGCTGAGATAAGTAAGCCCGATTTTAACAACGTTTGTGTAGGCGTGACTTTACAATCAAATGTTACGTAAAGATAATTGTAAGCGGATGTCTGGACTCTGGTCATACAGGACATATATTTGAAACACTAACACCCGGAGGGGAATCCGGACCATAACCCCGGACGAAGCCTTACGGACTATCAAACTGCCGACGGAATGAGATATGCATACTTAAAAGTATTATCATCGATTATCTACAGTGTTAGCCTTTTGGTCTGGATAATATTTCGGTCATAAAAGCCCATCATGCATCGCCTTTACTCTGACCGGTGTAGAATAACTTTCTATTCGTAGTATGCAAACAAGGGGTTTTCCGTTTCTGAAAAATCGGGAACAAAGCGACAAACAATACCGTAGAATTGCTCCGAATGTTTTTTTCTATACTTAACATCGTCGTGACAAAGGCAGTAAAAGTTGACCGAGGAGCTCCGAATGTTTTTTTTCTATATCAAACATCGTCGTGACGGCAGTTAAACTGACCGAGGAGCTCCGAATTGATATTTCTATACTAAACATCGTCGTGACGGCAGTATACATCGGCCTAGATCCGGTATCTTCTCTTAAAGGTTAATCGAATGTTCAGTTTTTTTCTCTGTAAAAAATCGACCAGTTTGATTAATTAGACATATTTTAATTGTCAAGCAACAAAATTGGATCCGGAGCAGGTCATTGAAACTAAGATCGAACGGTAGAAGTACCCTGAATGATCCGGCTGAAACAACTGAGATTCTCAGAATCATAGTAAATACAATGAATTATAACCGAGGTGCTCCGATTTCTTTCTTCAAATACAGTAAACGTATTTAATCAGCTTCGATACGTGAATTAGCAAGTCAGCTTACCTAATCGTCCGGTGTGTTTCAAAAGACCTAATGAATCATTCGGAATACCTCGCCCCGATTACAGTTCCTTCCAACGATGAACGAATCGGCCGAGAAGATCCGAGTGCTTATGAATAGGTCGGGGTACTCCGAATGCCCCAACTCACGTGGACACCTACACGTGCCAGGGTTATAAGCCTAGGAAGGGGTAACGATTTCACGAACTTGGTATTTCAAGTTGCACATGGACAATGTCTGTTTCAGATGGACCATGGCAACTCTACACGTGAAGAATGTGATACACTAGAAAGGTCAACATCCGATCACTTGACATTCGTGGTTAGTTACGGGCTCCAAGAGTAGACTACTTCAATGTTCCGCACTTTTAGTTTTGATTTTACGGATGAACTAATATTCCATTTTACACTCGACGTTTTAATGATGAGGTCAAACAAACAAAAATGATATTTCATTTTCCTAACATAACTTGTTCGCCTTTGTCTGCTTTATGAAACAAGAAACTATTTGCCCTTTTTCTCTAGCAACATACCAAAATGCATTGTCGTCATATGACAGCAAGATCGAGACACGAAATTTTGTTTGCAAACGACAAGTGATATTTGTAGGTGTTTGTTATTCAGAGACAGTTTATTATATAGTCTGGATGAAGTAAAAGACAGGTGGTCGCTACAGACAGGTCGATATTGATTCCCTGATCGAACGTGAAAAGGCCCATGTACTGGGGTACCCACTGCCCGGCCACGTCAAATTCCCCGTGTACCATGATTTCGTTCCACACTAAGACCAACTCCATAGGGACCAACAAGACTGATTAATATAAGTTAAGGAAAGCGAATTTATTTCGTAAGTTTTGTTAAGTTTATATTTATGAAACAGGTGACCACTATAGATAGATTGTCAGGCGCGTAGCTACCATGTAAGCCAATAAGCCCGGGCTTGCACATGATTTTGACAAGTATAGGTTTTCATGACGTTATTTTTTCTTGTTGATACTATAAAGTGGAGTTTAAGTTTTGAATATATAGTATACATATGTAATTCCTCAGATATGATACATTGTTAATAGTTAGTACAAAATGTATGAAGTTTAGAAATGGACATTGCATTAATGGACAGTTCCAGGCGGAACTAAACTGCTCGATTGAGTAAATTGAGATACTCACGCCTGGCGCAAACGACTCCGAGTATGGCACAGTGGACACAGACAATCAATGTGGTTTTTTTTTTTATGAAAATATCAATTTGGGGCACGTTTGGTCCCTTTTGCCGGGGCACATTCGGCCACCCCGAATGCAACTGTGTCAAGTGACGTCACTATTGATAACGTCACCCAATTGACCACAAAAAATATATTTTTACGTCGCAAAAATTAAGTATTTTTTTCTTTGTATTCACTGATTTGTTCTGGACTTATTTTCCAACAGAATTCAATGAAATTTCATACACTTATTAGTAAATTGTCTTCTCTATCCTAGATGCCATACTTGCCCTGGTAGGGGCCGGATTTGCCCCAGGGCGGGGCTCATCCGGCCCCCAACTCTCTCGACCTATAAAGTCCAATAATTCCCAAACTATGGTCTTGTTTACGATTTGGTTATTAGTTTATGAAAGACAATACATTTCTTTTCTAGACAAAATGTTCATGGGGGAGACACCCCCAGACCCCCCAAACGGGAGGGGGAAGACCCACTCCCGTTAACCCCCCCCCCCCCCCCCCCCCCCCCCCCCTGCCCCCCTTCGGGGGGGGGGGGGCTGCCTTCGGCAACCCCATGTCGGGGCTTACACAAGGCAAAGGGGCTACCTACGCGCCTGATTGTCGCTGTAGAAAGGTAACGACCAAAGCAGGTTTATTTGTACGTCAGCAGGAATGGGGGACGGAGTTTAACAAACTGTCGGAAGGAAACACTAATCCAAAGGTCAAATAAAACCCATCGGTCAATTATATCCCTTGCGTTTTCCCACCAATTAGGTCAACATCTGGCAGCGGTGTCGCATGGTGGTGCGTGGACATACTGATTACAAAGTGAATCACTGATACCCGCGGGGACACGAGGTATCTCCGACGACCATCGTCACTAGTGGTGACGTCACATACTACGGACAAATTCAGATAAGTGATAGAATTAGTCAATCGAGAAAATTTGCTATCTGATTTTACGGAAATCGGAAATGATCTTGATTTAAACATATTTGTATTTGCATCTAATATACAAAAGGGTGGGGCACAAGTTGTCCAACTTGTATAAAGCCTATGAAATGATATCATAACGTCTTAACTTTGTAATGAGTTCAGTTTATATAGTATTTAATCCATATAACTTTAAGATAATCCCCTACCCCAGTTTTTTATAATACATATTGGTCGGATGGTAGTATTCAATTGAAGTTAGCCTATTTCCACAAAGCTGTTAAACGATAAATCTATTTCATTTTAATTTAGCTTAAGCAATTGCGTGTCCAAAGAAAAAACAAAATTGTTTGTATTGCAAAGAACAATATATCAGAAATGCGTAAACGATGGACAGGAGATTTAAATACGTGTTGACGCCCTTTCTGCCCTGCGAAACACACCTCCAGAAGCCCATAATAAGAAAGAAACGAAACAAATGCACACGTAAAGAATCAATAAAGAATGGATACCTATAAGGCTGTTTTCTTGGTCTCTTAATTTCTAGATTTCTTCAATAAATATGACGCACCAATGTCTAGCACAATAGTATTTTTATTTTTTAATGTTTCAGAAATTAAACATTCAAAAAAAAAATTGGGGGGGGGGGGGGGCCCACTGAAGTAACTTGTAGGGAGCAAACTACAATCATGTTAAAAGGTAAAAAGGTAACTAAGGCATTTAAAAATACTGTATTTTAAAATGAAAGATATAATATTATTTCAATGAAACAATGTAGAATTTGGATTTCTATTGTTGAGTGAAAACTCAATGCGACGAGCAGCTTTTATTAAGTCGTAGAGATTTATCAAGTGTAATGTATAAATTCTTAATTGAAAGGCCTATATTCACAATTTAAATTATAGAAGCTAGCGAAAATATTGTTTTGAAGAAATTAAGCAACTTGATGGTATTTAAATGGTATTTAAATAGCAACCAGATAAAAATAGAAGACAGCGTTATTATAAGGCAAAATTAAAACTGAAAAAAAACTCACAAAATTGTATTCATAGAAAGATGTCCTGTTGTCGAAGCAAGAAGAAAGTGACGCTTTCCCTTTAGTTTTGGTGTCTCCTTTTGTCTTTGAGTATTTACTTATCGTTGTATAGTACTTTGCAAGCAAAACACAAACTGCACACTTGTAACGATTACACTAACTCGACGCACGCGCACAATTAAGCGAGCGTCACATTTTGTGGGCGTGACGTGTAATTTGTAATCAACAAATTGAATTCATTTCAGATATCACTGTCTTCTTTTGATAGTGTCATCGAAGAAATGCCAAGCTCATATAAAATCAGGCACCGTATCAAGGAACGTCTTTCCGGATAAACACTGGAGATGTTTTGCAAGATAGTGTAAATGAGTTTTTGAGACTTACTACCTTTTCACCTTCATATTGTGCTAGAGTATCCCGCTATCTCAGAGGTGTGACCCAACGCTTCAACAGCAATGACGTCATCACCATATCTGAAACAGCATTATGAGCGGAAATGATAAATATTGAAGGCTAGATTGAAAAATTCCGGCAAAAAAATGTGTGATTATTTTTTTGACATTCGTGTAAATGCCCCATCTTTAAGCAAATGTTGTTTTGATTCAAAATCGGGCGAGGTGGGTCAAATGATCTTGTTTTGATATTTGGAATGCCATTCACTTAACCGACTTTTATAATCTAGGACATTATCGAACTTGTATGAAAACCAGGACATTTTAGAGTACGGGATTTATCAATGAGTATTTTTTTTAGTCCTCGGCTTAATTTCACTTTGCCTTTAGTACACCATTGTTTTCTGTCATTCAGATCACATTGCAGTTGTAAATTTAAAATTTCGACGGCAGCCCTGTTAAAGCCCGACAAAAAAGTATGTGTTTCCTGTAACATGAAGGAAAATTTAGGATAGATAGGTAGGTAACACATTTTATTTTAACAAATCATGTTATATGGGAAGTGATCTTGACTTTAACAGTGCTTCTTTGAAAATTGCCATAAAAACTGTAGGGTAGTAGGCACTAAAACAATAGGGTAGGTAGGGTTACCGGAAACACCCAATATTTTTTGTTTGGCCTAATATGGATCGAGGGTGAGAAGCACGTGAACAAAAACATGTGATTTTTTTGCAGAATTTCCATATCATCATGCTAAGCCATCTCTCTATTGACATACAAGTGCCAAGTTCTGATATTTCGCATTTTAGATTGAGAAAAAGAAGAAGATTATTTCACAATATGCAATTGTTTAATTTCGGAAAAAGAGATAAAATCTTTTAGAGATATATCCACAATCTTCACCAAAATATAAAGCACTTATTGAAAGTTTAGACAGAAGGCAGACAAAACAAACGATTAAGTGTACTTTATATATACACGTATTAGTGTACTTTATATATACACATATAAGTGTACTTTATATATACGTATAAGTGTACTTTATATATACGTATAAGTGTACTTTATATATACACATATAAGTGTACTTTATATATACACATATAAGTGTACTTTATATATACACATATAAGTGTACTTTATATATACACATATAAGTGTACTTTATATATACACATATAAGTGTACTTTATATATACACATATAAGTGTACTTTATATATACACGTATAAGTGTACTTTATATATACACGTATAAGTGTACTTTATATATACACGTATAAGTGTACTTTATATATACACGTATAAGTGTACTTTATATATACACGTATAAGTGTACTTTATATATACACGTATAAGTGTACTTTATATATACACGTATAAGTGTACTTTATATATACACGTATAAGTGTACTTTATATATACACGTATAAGTGTACTTTATATATACACGTATAAGTGTACTTTATATATACACGTATAAGTGTACTTTATATATACACGTATAAGTGTACTTTATATATACACGTATAAGTGTACTTTATATATACACGTATAAGTGTACTTTATATATACACGTATAAGTGTACTTTATATATACACGTATAAGTGTACTTTATATATACACGTATAAGTGTACTTTATATATACACGTATAAGTGTACTTTATATATACACGTATAAGTGTACTTTATATATACACGTATAAGTGTACTTTATATATACACGTATAAGTGTACTTTATATATACACGTATAAGTGTACTTTATATATACACGTATAAGTGTACTTTATATATACACGTATAAGTGTACTTTATATATACACGTATAAGTGTACTTTATATATACACGTATAAGTGTACTTTATATATACACGTATAAGTGTACTTTATATATACACGTATAAGTGTACTTTATATATACACGTATAAGTGTACTTTATATATACACGTATAAGTGTACTTTATATATACACGTATAAGTGTACTTTATATATACACGTATAAGTGTACTTTATATATACACGTATAAGTGTACTTTATATATACACGTATAAGTGTACTTTATATATACACGTATAAGTGTACTTTATATATACACGTATAAGTGTACTTTATATATACACGTATAAGTGTACTTTATATATACACGTATAAGTGTACTTTATATATACACGTATAAGTGTACTTTATATATACACGTATAAGTGTACTTTATATATACACGTATAAGTGTACTTTATATATACACGTATAAGTGTACTTTATATATACACGTATAAGTGTACTTTATATATACACGTATAAGTGTACTTTATATATACACGTATAAGTGTACTTTATATATACACGTATAAGTGTACTTTATATATACACGTATAAGTGTACTTTATATATACACGTATAAGTGTACTTTATATATACACGTATAAGTGTACTTTATATATACACGTATAAGTGTACTTTATATATACACGTATAAGTGTACTTTATATATACACGTATAAGTGTACTTTATATATACACGTATAAGTGTACTTTATATATACACGTATAAGTGTACTTTATATATACACGTATAAGTGTACTTTATATATACACGTATAAGTGTACTTTATATATACACGTATAAGTGTACTTTATATATACACGTATAAGTGTACTTTATATATACACGTATAAGTGTACTTTATATATACACGTATAAGTGTACTTTATATATACACGTATAAGTGTACTTTATATATACACGTATAAGTGTACTTTATATATACACGTATAAGTGTACTTTATATATACACGTATAAGTGTACTTTATATATACACGTATAAGTGTACTTTATATATACACGTATAAGTGTACTTTATATATACACGTATAAGTGTACTTTATATATACACGTATAAGTGTACTTTATATATACACGTATAAGTGTACTTTATATATACACGTATAAGTGTACTTTATATATACACGTATAAGTGTACTTTATATATACACGTATAAGTGTACTTTATATATACACGTATAAGTGTACTTTATATATACACGTATAAGTGTACTTTATATATACACGTATAAGTGTACTTTATATATACACGTATAAGTGTACTTTATATATACACGTATAAGTGTACTTTATATATACACGTATAAGTGTACTTTATATATACACGTATAAGTGTACTTTATATATACACGTATAAGTGTACTTTATATATACACGTATAAGTGTACTTTATATATACACGTATAAGTGTACTTTATATATACACGTATAAGTGTACTTTATATATACACGTATAAGTGTACTTTATATATACACGTATAAGTGTACTTTATATATACACGTATAAGTGTACTTTATATATACACGTATAAGTGTACTTTATATATACACGTATAAGTGTACTTTATATATACACGTATAAGTGTACTTTATATATACACGTATAAGTGTACTTTATATATACACGTATAAGTGTACTTTATATATACACGTATAAGTGTACTTTATATATACACGTATAAGTGTACTTTATATATACACGTATAAGTGTACTTTATATATACACGTATAAGTGTACTTTATATATACACGTATAAGTGTACTTTATATATACACGTATAAGTGTACTTTATATATACACGTATAAGTGTACTTTATATATACACGTATAAGTGTACTTTATATATACACGTATAAGTGTACTTTATATATACACGTATAAGTGTACTTTATATATACACGTATAAGTGTACTTTATATATACACGTATAAGTGTACTTTATATATACACGTATAAGTGTACTTTATATATACACGTATAAGTGTACTTTATATATACACGTATAAGTGTACTTTATATATACACGTATAAGTGTACTTTATATATACACGTATAAGTGTACTTTATATATACACGTATAAGTGTACTTTATATATACACGTATAAGTGTACTTTATATATACACGTATAAGTGTACTTTATATATACACGTATAAGTGTACTTTATATATACACGTATAAGTGTACTTTATATATACACGTATAAGTGTACTTTATATATACACGTATAAGTGTACTTTATATATACACGTATAAGTGTACTTTATATATACACGTATAAGTGTACTTTATATATACACGTATAAGTGTACTTTATATATACACGTATAAGTGTACTTTATATATACACGTATAAGTGTACTTTATATATACACGTATAAGTGTACTTTATATATACACGTATAAGTGTACTTTATATATACACGTATAAGTGTACTTTATATATACACGTATAAGTGTACTTTATATATACACGTATAAGTGTACTTTATATATACACGTATAAGTGTACTTTATATATACACGTATAAGTGTACTTTATATATACACGTATAAGTGTACTTTATATATACACGTATAAGTGTACTTTATATATACACGTATAAGTGTACTTTATATATACACGTATAAGTGTACTTTATATATACACGTATAAGTGTACTTTATATATACACGTATAAGTGTACTTTATATATACACGTATAAGTGTACTTTATATATACACGTATAAGTGTACTTTATATATACACGTATAAGTGTACTTTATATATACACGTATAAGTGTACTTTATATATACACGTATAAGTGTACTTTATATATACACGTATAAGTGTACTTTATATATACACGTATAAGTGTACTTTATATATACACGTATAAGTGTACTTTATATATACACGTATAAGTGTACTTTATATATACACGTATAAGTGTACTTTATATATACACGTATAAGTGTACTTTATATATACACGTATAAGTGTACTTTATATATACACGTATAAGTGTACTTTATATATACACGTATAAGTGTACTTTATATATACACGTATAAGTGTACTTTATATATACACGTATAAGTGTACTTTATATATACACGTATAAGTGTACTTTATATATACACGTATAAGTGTACTTTATATATACACGTATAAGTGTACTTTATATATACACGTATAAGTGTACTTTATATATACACGTATAAGTGTACTTTATATATACACGTATAAGTGTACTTTATATATACACGTATAAGTGTACTTTATATATACACGTATAAGTGTACTTTATATATACACGTATAAGTGTACTTTATATATACACGTATAAGTGTACTTTATATATACACGTATAAGTGTACTTTATATATACACGTATAAGTGTACTTTATATATACACGTATAAGTGTACTTTATATATACACGTATAAGTGTACTTTATATATACACGTATAAGTGTACTTTATATATACACGTATAAGTGTACTTTATATATACACGTATAAGTGTACTTTATATATACACGTATAAGTGTACTTTATATATACACGTATAAGTGTACTTTATATATACACGTATAAGTGTACTTTATATATACACGTATAAGTGTACTTTATATATACACGTATAAGTGTACTTTATATATACACGTATAAGTGTACTTTATATATACACGTATAAGTGTACTTTATATATACACGTATAAGTGTACTTTATATATACACGTATAAGTGTACTTTATATATACACGTATAAGTGTACTTTATATATACACGTATAAGTGTACTTTATATATACACGTATAAGTGTACTTTATATATACACGTATAAGTGTACTTTATATATACACGTATAAGTGTACTTTATATATACACGTATAAGTGTACTTTATATATACACGTATAAGTGTACTTTATATATACACGTATAAGTGTACTTTATATATACACGTATAAGTGTACTTTATATATACACGTATAAGTGTACTTTATATATACACGTATAAGTGTACTTTATATATACACGTATAAGTGTACTTTATATATACACGTATAAGTGTACTTTATATATACACGTATAAGTGTACTTTATATATACACGTATAAGTGTACTTTATATATACACGTATAAGTGTACTTTATATATACACGTATAAGTGTACTTTATATATACACGTATAAGTGTACTTTATATATACACGTATAAGTGTACTTTATATATACACGTATAAGTGTACTTTATATATACACGTATAAGTGTACTTTATATATACACGTATAAGTGTACTTTATATATACACGTATAAGTGTACTTTATATATACACGTATAAGTGTACTTTATATATACACGTATAAGTGTACTTTATATATACACGTATAAGTGTACTTTATATATACACGTATAAGTGTACTTTATATATACACGTATAAGTGTACTTTATATATACACGTATAAGTGTACTTTATATATACACGTATAAGTGTACTTTATATATACACGTATAAGTGTACTTTATATATACACGTATAAGTGTACTTTATATATACACGTATAAGTGTACTTTATATATACACGTATAAGTGTACTTTATATATACACGTATAAGTGTACTTTATATATACACGTATAAGTGTACTTTATATATACACGTATAAGTGTACTTTATATATACACGTATAAGTGTACTTTATATATACACGTATAAGTGTACTTTATATATACACGTATAAGTGTACTTTATATATACACGTATAAGTGTACTTTATATATACACGTATAAGTGTACTTTATATATACACGTATAAGTGTACTTTATATATACACGTATAAGTGTACTTTATATATACACGTATAAGTGTACTTTATATATACACGTATAAGTGTACTTTATATATACACGTATAAGTGTACTTTATATATACACGTATAAGTGTACTTTATATATACACGTATAAGTGTACTTTATATATACACGTATAAGTGTACTTTATATATACACGTATAAGTGTACTTTATATATACACGTATAAGTGTACTTTATATATACACGTATAAGTGTACTTTATATATACACGTATAAGTGTACTTTATATATACACGTATAAGTGTACTTTATATATACACGTATAAGTGTACTTTATATATACACGTATAAGTGTACTTTATATATACACGTATAAGTGTACTTTATATATACACGTATAAGTGTACTTTATATATACACGTATAAGTGTACTTTATATATACACGTATAAGTGTACTTTATATATACACGTATAAGTGTACTTTATATATACACGTATAAGTGTACTTTATATATACACGTATAAGTGTACTTTATATATACACGTATAAGTGTACTTTATATATACACGTATAAGTGTACTTTATATATACACGTATAAGTGTACTTTATATATACACGTATAAGTGTACTTTATATATACACGTATAAGTGTACTTTATATATACACGTATAAGTGTACTTTATATATACACGTATAAGTGTACTTTATATATACACGTATAAGTGTACTTTATATATACACGTATAAGTGTACTTTATATATACACGTATAAGTGTACTTTATATATACACGTATAAGTGTACTTTATATATACACGTATAAGTGTACTTTATATATACACGTATAAGTGTACTTTATATATACACGTATAAGTGTACTTTATATATACACGTATAAGTGTACTTTATATATACACGTATAAGTGTACTTTATATATACACGTATAAGTGTACTTTATATATACACGTATAAGTGTACTTTATATATACACGTATAAGTGTACTTTATATATACACGTATAAGTGTACTTTATATATACACGTATAAGTGTACTTTATATATACACGTATAAGTGTACTTTATATATACACGTATAAGTGTACTTTATATATACACGTATAAGTGTACTTTATATATACACGTATAAGTGTACTTTATATATACACGTATAAGTGTACTTTATATATACACGTATAAGTGTACTTTATATATACACGTATAAGTGTACTTTATATATACACGTATAAGTGTACTTTATATATACACGTATAAGTGTACTTTATATATACACGTATAAGTGTACTTTATATATACACGTATAAGTGTACTTTATATATACACGTATAAGTGTACTTTATATATACACATATAAGTGTACTTTATATATACACGTATAAGTGTACTTTATATATACACGTATTAGTGTACTTTATATATATACACGTATAAGAAGGAAAACAGTCGTCTTCTTTCTAAGCTTCAAATTAAGGCCAACTTTGTAGACACGTGCAAAATGTTCCAGAGACTGTCTGATATCATAGACACTTAATTGATCAAGAAAAGGGTTCAATCTTAAAATAACTTTGAATTTCTACAAAAACTTATTTGAAATGTTTTGAATTCGTATAAGAAGACGTTCTCTAACGAGATATTTAGGTTACGGTTTGTTTCTTCACCTGCTCTAGCTAAACGTTAATTATAATTTACCTCCAGTTTGTGGGTACCGTCAGCTTGTATACTTGTCAAATTTATTTTCGGATAAGATAATTTAGGGGTGAAGGGGTGAACGTGATGAGAAGTTGAATGTGAATGATACCCTATCGCCGAATCAAGCTCCCCAATGTCAAAAAGGCTATCGGCAGCATTTTACATCGCCTCGCGCGCGCACGCGTACGACCAGCACTTGTCTGTCCATTTATAGCCATTGGTTGGCATCCGACCAATATTTTATCATTTTAAATAGCATGATATGAAATTTCAGACTTATCTAAATCATCAGAGGATATCGGAAAGAAGAAGGGAACATGGGCTTACAACTAAATCAGCTATTTGTTAGACAACGTCACGTGCGCACGTGGTCTGAGATCTTGGTGTCTGGCAAGCTTGCAAAGAATTTCAGATTCTTAAACAATACGTCTTTTCATAAAACACACTTGTTCGGATTCAGAATTATCACATTAACTTATTCACATTGGTACTAAAACTCGTTTTTTCTTTAAAATTAAATTTTATTTTTATTTAGTTTTTGGTTTGATGTATATAACATGAAATATTGGTTTCAGCAGAACGAAGGAGCAGCATCGGTGAGATAAGTACAAAGAGATATGGGGTAAAACCCATACCCACTAACTGTCTGTTCTTATCTACAGCTTATGATGAACTTATAAAGGTTCAGATTAGAAACCTCTCTTTAAAACGTGCTTGTCAAGATAATTAAGAACTAGAAGAACGCAACTTTCACATTTTCATTTGATACGCCTAGCAGTTAATTCTGACGCAAGGAGAAACCTGCCGACCGAGTCCCTGATCGTGGTAAGTTAGCAGAATTACCCCTCCCGAGGCCGCCCTACTTCTCCATACAAGCAACTGCCTGTGTTGATATCGTGCCAGACACGGAATGCTAAACCGGAAGGTAGTGGAAATCCCAGTTGAGTTCGACGTGTCTTGGAAACGTCTTACTTAATCTCTGTGTACTTTGCCAAGAGCAAAACCATTATGAATAAGTACAACTTTATCACCCTACGAGTTTGAAATCCTATAGCTCAGCGAAAAAGATAAATTTGATTATTATATTTAAGACAGCCTATGTTGGTCGTAGGGGCTATCACACATTGAATTGTTTGTGAAGCCAAGTGTGGTAGTTGGCGGGGGTTCGACTCTAGGTGTTTGCGTTAAAACGGAAATGTGTGGCTGGAAAGTATTGTATAAAGATAGGTTTCTTTTCAATTTGAGATTTAGAAAAACGAGTTTTTGTCATGCTTAAATAGAAATAAACTCAATGTCAGTTTCATTGTATCACAAATAACCAAATATTAAAGCTAAAGTTATGAAAATAGTAAAATACAGAAATTGTCGTGCACGACAGGTTTTCAGTTGATACAATATATATTGGGGGAAGGTACTGATAAGTTCCAATAACGTTTGTCTTATCCCTTACTTAGTACATCCTCGATATCCAGGGGTTACGCTCACTTCTGCTCTCTACACCTCTGGAATATATCATAGCAAAATTGAAGGCACGAAGATAACCTTTTGATTGGTCTCAGGTAAAAAAAAAACACCTGACCAATCGCTGATACATGTCCTTTGAAGATTACAAAGGAGAGACGCCCGACTTCGAAGTCAGTCATTTTTTACCGTTTCGCGACCGCGAGATTCTTTTGATGTAATTCAACGGTTCGAACCTTGTCTCACCAACAAAGTTGCACACACTGAGCCTTCAATTTCATATGACATAATCCAGGGATGCAGAGAGCGTATGTGAGCGTAACACCTGGATATCGAGGATGGCGTAACCCCTGGAGTATCTATTCCAAAAATAGTTGCGGTATAGGAGTGTCGGTAGCGTCAGTACAAACAGTATTTCTAGAAAAGACTAGAGTTACCGTAATGTTTGGTTCTTAGGTTGGTCTCACTTGATGTGAGGCGGGAGGAGAAGCGTCAATGTGATAATGATCCAACTGCATTCCGTGTCCATGAAATAATGTCGCTAGGGTTATCTAGTGAAGTACACCGCAATGTCATATAATGGCCGACTCGAACTGAAATTGTCGATACAAAATGCTCGTGTGTTAAAAAAAAATGATATTGTCCACATGGAAACTAGTTCGGATTTTCACAGAAGTTTGACAAGTTGGATTTTCCACATAGGAACTATCTTCAATAAGATTCATCAGTTTGGAAATATATGATATCAAAGCTTTACTTTCTACACAAACAATGTACATAGTAACGTCGCGACACAGTTAATTGGTTTGTGGAAGCTAACTCTGGTCAGTGTAGACCACAGGCTTTATTTTATTTACATCGTCGCCAGTTCACAAGGTAGCCAGTGTCAAACCATTTTAACAGATGGTCCGAGTCTTAACCTCAGAGTGCCTCAAGACCCCCGCCTGTCCTGACAACTGAGCATCAGTGAGTTCATCACAGCTTTTGAGAAGTATAAGAGGATAATCAGCTCAGAATTCCCCTACAAACGAGACCAATTGGGTAAATAAGAGGCATATTCATAGAACTCCATAACATGTTTGGGGATAAACTCTATGAATATCATAGGGTTTTTGTGGCTAGGAGTTGTGAGGCTTTGAGAGAGCACAATATTAGGGTAAATTGGGCGATCCGGGATAAAGAGCTGATTAATCGCATCATGGCAGGGACAAAAACACTACCCTGGACCAATCACACACACATCTAGGTTTTGTAACACCCAAGATTTCTCTGGACAAAGTTGACTGCAACATTCACAGCCACAAGGAGTTGGTCTACAGGGGCATGAAGGAGAGAAGAAAAGGAGGGGTACAACACAGGAACAGATAAGTATGGGAGAACTAGGACAGCTAGCAAAGGAAAGGAACACTGTAATAACTTCAATGCTGGAAAGTGCCATAGAAACAGATGTCCGTTCCTCCACCAGTGCAGCACCTGTGACAGCGACACACACCCGGCCTACCTGTGTTAAGTAAAACAACATGACCAAGGGAAATACAGGGACACTAAGTACAGAAAACAGTGACTTACCTGTGTCAAGTAAAACAACATGACCAAGGGAAATACAGGGACACTAAGTACAGAAAACAGTGACTTACCTGTGTCAAGCAAAACAACATGACCAAGGGATATACAGGGACACCAAGGACAGAAAACGATGACTTATCTGTGTCAAGTAAAACAACCTGACCAAGGGAAATACAGGGACACCAAGTACAGAAAACAGTGACTTAACTGTGTCAAGTAAAACAACATGACCAAGGGAAATACAGGGACACCAAGGACAGAAAAAGATGACTTATCTGTGTCAAGTAAAACAACCTGACCAAGGGATAGCATATACAGGGACACCAAGGACAGAAAACAGTGACTTACCTGTGTCAAGTAAAACAACATGACCAAGGGATATACAGGGACTGCAAGGACAGAAAAACAGTGACTTACCGGTCTCAAGTAAAACAACCTGACCAAGGGATATACAGGGACACCAAGGACAGAAAACAGTGACACACCTGTGTCAAGTAAAACAACCTGACCAAGGGATATACAGCGACACCAAGGACAGAAAACGGTGACTTACCTGTGTCAAGTAAAACAACCTGACCAAGGGATAGGATATACAGGGACACCAAGGACAGAAAACAGTGACATACCTGTGTCAAGTAAAACAACCTGACCAAGGGATAGGATATACAGGGACACCAAGGACAGAAAACAGTGACACACCTGTGTCAAGTAAAACATCCTGACCAAGCGATATACAGCGACACCAAGGACAGAAAACGGTGACTTACCTGTGTCAAGTAAAACAACCTGACCAAGGTATATACAGGGTGACTTACCTGTGTCAAGTAAAACAACATGACCAAGGGATATACAGGGACTGCAAGGACAGAAAAACAGTGACTTACCGGTCTCAAGTAAAACAACCTTACCAAGGGATATACAGGGACACCAAGGACAGAAAAGAGTGACACACCTGTGTCAAGTAAAACAACCTGACCAAGGTATATACAGGGTGACTTACCTGTGTCAAGTAAAACAACATGACCAAGGGATATACAGGGACTGCAAGGACAGAAAAACAGTGACTTACCGGTCTCAAGTAAAACAACCTGACCAAGGGATATACAGGGACACCAAGGACAGAAAACAGTGACACACCTGTGTCAAGTAAAACATCCTGACCAAGCGATATACAGCGACACCAAGGACAGAAAACGGTGACTTACCTGTGTCAAGTAAAACAACATGACCAAGGGAAATACAGGGACAACAAGGACAGAAAACAGTGACTTACCTGTGTCAAGTAAAACAACCGGACCAAGGGAAATACAGGGACACCAAGGACAGAAAACAGTGACTTATCTGTGTCAAGTAAAACAACCTGACCAAGGGAAATACAGGGACAACAAGGACAGAAAACAGTGACTTACCTGTGTTAAGTAAAACAACATGACCAAGGGCAATACAGGGACAACAAGGACAGAAAACAGTGACTTACCTGTGTTAAGTAAAACAACATGACCAAGGGCAATACAGGGATACCAAGGACAGAAAACGGTGACTTACCTGCGTCAAGTAAAACAACCTGACCAAGGGAAATACAGGGACCCCAAGGACAGAAAACAGTGACTTATCTGTGTCAAGTAAAACAACATGACCAAGGGCTATACAGGGACACCAAGGACAGAAAACGGAGACTTACCTGTGTCAAGTAAAACAACATGACCAATGGCAATACAGGGACACCAAGGACAGAAAACAGTGACTTACCTGTGCCAATCAAGACAACATGACCAAGGAATATACAGGGACACCAAGGACAGAAAACAGTGACTTATCTGTGTCAAGTAAAACAACCTGACCAATGGCAATACAGGGACACCAAGGACAGAAAACGGTGACTTACCTGTGTCAATCAAGACAACATGACCAAGAGATATACAGGGACACCAGGGACAGAAAACAGTGACTTACCTGTGTCAAGTAAAACAACATGACCAAGGGATATACAGGGACACCAAGGACAGAAAACAGTGACTTATCTGTGTCCAGTAAAACAACCTGACCAATGGCAATACAGGGACAACAGGGACACCAAGGACAGAAAACGGTGACTTACCTGTGTCAAGTAAAACAACATGACCAAGGGATATACAGTGACACCAAGGATAGAAAACAGTGACTTACCTGTGTCAATTAAAACAACCTGACCAAGAGATATACAGGGACACCAAGGACAGAAAACGGTGACTTACCTGCGTCAAGTAAAACAACCTGACCAAGGGATATACAGGGACACCAAGGACAGAAAACGGTGACTTACCTGCGTCAAGTAAAACAACATGACCAAGGGCAATACAGGGACACCAAGGACAGAAAACGGTGACTTACCTGTGTCAAGTAAAACAACCTGACCAAGGGATATACAGGGACACCAAGGACAGAAAACAGTGACTTACCTGTGTCAAGTAAAACAACCTGACCAAGGGCAATACAGGGACACCAAGGACAGAAAACGGTGACTTACCTGTGTCAATCAAGACAACATGACCAAGGGATATACAGGGATACCAAGGACAGAAAACAGTGACTTACCTGTGTCAAGTAAAACAACCTGACCAAGGGATAGGATATACAGGGACACCAAGGACAGAAAACGGTGACTTACCTGTGTCAATTAAGACAACATGACCAAGGGATATACAGGGAGACCAAGGACAGAAAACAGTGACTTACCTGTGTCAATCAAGACAACCTGACCAAGGGCAATACAGGGAAGTGACACACCTGTGTCAAGTAAAACAACCTGACCAAGGTATATACAGGGCCACCAAGGACAGAAAACGGTGACTTACCTTTTTCAATCAAGACAACATGACCAAGGGATATACAGGGACACCAAGGACAGAAAAACAGTGACTTACCTGTGTCAAGTAAAACAACATGACCAAGGGAAAAACAGGGACACCAAGGACAAAAAACAGTGACTTACCTGTGTCAATCAAGACAACCTGACCAAGGGCAATACAGGGACACCAAGGACAGAAAACAGTGACTTACCTGTGTCAATCAAGACAACATGACCAAGGGAAATACAGGGACACCAAGGACAGAAAACGGAGACTTACCTGTGTCAATCAAGACAACATGACCAAGGGAAATACAGGGACACCAAGGACAGAAAACGGAGACTTACCTGTGTCAATCAAGACAACATGACCAAGGGAAATACAGGGGCCCCAGGGACCGAAAACAGTGACTTACCTGTGTCAATCAAGACAACATGACCAAGGGATATACAGGGACACCAAGGACAGAAAACGGTGACTTACCTGTGTCAAGTAAAACAACATGACCAAGGGAAATACAGGGACACCAAGGACAGAAAACAGTGACTATCTCAAAAAGATATAGAATTGAAAGCAGCAATCCCTGTGGATATCTTGACTTTAAGACAAGAATTAAGTAATCACCCAAACCAGACTTTGTAGATTGTTTGTGTGTAGGGTTAGAGGAAGAATTTTATACTATAATGATAGAATTAGATGGGATTATACCAAACAAGGTATGTAAAAACTTAAATCAGCACTGCCCGAACCAGCCATAGTGTCAGAATTGCTGGAAAAAGGAATCAACAAAGGGTTTTTAGTAGGGCCATTCAAAGAACCTCCGTTCAGTCCTTTTAGGGTGGGCCCTATTGGTATAACAACAGGGAAATATTGTTACAAGAAGCGGTTAGTTATTGATTTATCAGCCCCTCATGAAGATAGTTCTAATCCCAGTGTTAATGAGTTAATTGACAAAGGTCAGTGCTCACTTTCATAGGTAAGGACAAAAGATGCAACTAAGTTGATTCAGACTATTGGACATGGAGCTGTAATGTGTAAACAGACATATCAGATGCTTTTAAGTTGCTACCAATCCATCCATCACAGTGCCACTTGTTTTGCATTAAATGGGAGCTAGCTAGGACTCGCATTATTTTTACAAACGATTAGTTTTTGGATGTAGATCAAGTCCTAGGACTTTTGATAATTTATTCATAGCTGTGTGTTGAATAGCGATACATACATGTAATTACAAAATTGGAAATATTCTCCATTTATTAGATGATTTCATTACTATAAATTAGACTTTAATAGACGGTTACGAGATTATGGAAACACTTAAAGGAATATTTCAGAAGCTTCGTATTCTTATGGCCTTGTACAAAACCGAAGAACATGCATGTGTCATTGAGTATTTAGGCATTACTTTTGATTCCTGTGCTATGGAAGCAAGGATACCACAACACAAACTAGATAGAATTGATCAAAATTGATCAGAACCAGAAATCAGTCAGCAAACAAGAAGTGTTAAAACTTCTAGGACATTTCAGTTTTGGATCAAAAGTCATACCAGCAGGAAGAAGTTTCGTCTCCGATCTAATCGCTCTCTCTACGAAAGAGTCATCACTACGTCATTATGTGTGAAGTTGAATAAAGGATGCGTAGAGGACTTGAGTATGTGGCTCCATCTTTTGACAGATTGGAATGGGAAAGCTTTGTTCAGGGACCCGTGGCTGACACAAGCGGAGGATCCGGAGTTGTTCACCGGTGCATCTATCAAGGAAAATGGTCTGCTTCGCCATGGCCAGATGTGCTTAAATCAGAACAGTGGCACTCAAGCAGGAGCAAAAGGAAGACAACCACACCATCAGACGACAGTATTTCTATGGCTTATAGGGAGTTATCTCCAATTGTCGTAGCCAGCATTCTCTGGGGAAATTGATGGGAAAGAAAACGCATACTTATGTGTTATGACAACGCAGCAACAGTGGAAATTATAAACAAGGACAGGTCTAAGGTAACAAACATTATGCCCTTAATGAGGAGGCTAACTGTGTGTTCTATTCGTTATAATTTCACCATTTATGCAGAACATGTCCCAGGCAAATGTAACTATTGCTGATGCCTTATCTTGATTCCAGATTCCAGATCCCCCCCCCCCCCCCCCCCCCCCACCCCC
>NW_018480056.1:23657-91008 GCF_002113885.1 Mizuhopecten yessoensis | reverse complement strand
GCCCCCCCCCCCCCCCCTCGGGGCAGAGGGGCGGGGCCCAATAGGGAAATAAGAGGTAAAACCTAAAAATCCTTCTTCTACCTTAGGGATTAAAGGATTGTATTCTAATTTAGTCTGGAGCATCCTTGGGCTAAGGGGACTCAATTTTGTATAAACAGTGCGTGTGGCCCTCCTTGGTGCAGAGGGGCGGGGCCCAATAGAGGAAATAGAGGTAAAATCTTTAAAATCCTTCTTCTACCGTAGGGATTAAGGGATTTTATTCTTATTTAGTAAACATTTAAAATGGGGCAGAGGGGTAGGGCTGAATGTGGGAAATAGAGGTAAACATTTAAAATCTTTCTTCTAGCGTAGGAATTAAGGGATTTCATCCCATTTTGGTCTGGAACATCCTTAGGCCAAGGGCACTCAATTTTATATAAACGGTAGGTTGGCCCCTCTAGTGGAAGAGGAGAGGGGCCCAATAGGGTAAATAGAGGTAAAACTTTTAAAATCTATCTTCTACCGTAGGGATAAAGGGATTTTATCCTAATTTAGTCTGAAGCATCCTTGGGCCAAGGGGACTCAATTTTGTATTAACTGTTGGTGTGGCCCCCCTGGGGGCAGAGGAGCGGGCCCAATAGGGAAAATAGATGTTATCCTTTAGAACCCTTCTTCTAGTCCGAATTTATGGGCGGATTAATTGGTCTGGTGGTTAACACTCTGGCCTTCGTACGCATGGATATTCGGAGAAAGTGTTTTTCTTCTGTCCACACTCTCCACTTGGAGCCAGGGTACTGTTATTGGGCCTGTAGCATGCTGGGATAAAGGCTACCAAGTTTGTTCAAATGAATGACCTTGACCCACTTTCAAGGTTACGGGGGTCAGATGTCTTAAAATCTTCAAACAACTTCTCAATAACCAAAAAGTCAAGGATACTGATTTTGGGCCTGTAGCATGCTGGGATGAAGGACTTCCAAGTTTTTTCAAATGAAAGACCTTGACCCACTTTCAACCTAATGTCCTTGTTCGACATTCAAGGTCACAGGCGTCATATGTTTAAATCTTTTAATAGATTCTTTTGAATCAAACACTGATATTCTGCCTGTATCTGTATTTTAGTCCACTTTTAAGATTATAAGTGTGAGATAAATACCAAGTGAGCGATGCAGGCCCATTGGGCCTCTTGTTAATGGTTGTTAACTCTAAATGAAAAGTCTGTTCATTCTTACCCAGATTTTATCCATCAAGAAGTTGTGACGTCACAGTTATAACAACGCCACATTAAATGCTAAGATCGTGTTTCTCGACACATCAACATGGATATTTCTATCTCGTCAACATGACGTATTGTACGAGATGTACAAATGAAATGAAGTGATTTTTTTGCCAATTATGGCTTCATAGTTTACAGGCCAAATCCGTGTCCAATCATTTCACCATTTTGAAAAGTATTTCCGTTTGATATTGAAAAATATTCATTAATTCTGAATATCAACATTTTTTTCGACATTTCAACTGGGCAGCTTAGTCTTGGCAATATTGATATCACCCTTGCATTAATAAATGATACAATGCAAGTGTTTTGGGGGAGGGGAAACTAGATGTTTCATTTATGTTTAAAATAGATTGTTCGGCTTAGACATTTCAACAAGAAGAACCACTCCCGTTCATAAAAATCATATAATAACAATACGTAGGAGAAAAACTAGATGATTCAACATGTATAAAATCAATTGATAAACTTTATTTTTATCAAATCCGCAAATCTGTTACCCTGTATGACAAATACAAACTACTTGTGATGGAAGTAAGCTCTTCTCGTATGATTCAAACCTACTAAACTTGACTCTCTGGAATATTCAAAACAAGGAAATATTTGAAATGATCCCGCTCACAGTTTGATTATTGTAATAATTTTCGTCCAGTCATTAATCTGATATCCGGTAACACGACAAAATTGGTCACCTGACAGATATGGGCAGAAATACTCTATATCAATACACTTCTAAATTATAAACTTCGACTTCGATGCACAAACTAACTATTACTTCAGCCAGTCTTTGTGTCCTAATGTTTCCTAAATAATATTTAATATTTGTAAAGATGACAAATCTCCTAATACATATTCTTGAGTCGATTTACGAAACCATGAAGCTTCAAGTGTAGAAAGATTTGTATGTGCACGATTGTCGTCTATAAACTGAAGTCGACCTAAGGGATATTATCCGTCGGCGTCATTGCTTTGATCTTGATGAAATTTCCTGCAAATAATCAAATATTGATTTCATACTCAAGGTTTATTTTGAGGAAGATACGAACCTAAAAGAGTTAACTGTAGAATTTTTATGAATAACCTACATATGACGTTCCTCATGATCAATTTGAAATAAGCCAGTACTTCTTTAAATTCCGAAATTCATATAATTAAGGGGTTTTGCAACTCCCTTCTGTTTCAACAGTAGTTTAGACCGATTTGGATTTCTAACTTTTTGGGGCCCTAGCATCACCGATCAGCTCTAGAAGAACGAAACAGCTGTATTATTCAATGTATTTCATTTTGATACGCCCGTCAAATTTGTATTATGGTATGGGGTTGTCCGTCCGTCCGTTTATGGAAAATATTTCCTCAATCTTCCAGTCGCCAGGTACTCACCGCAAGTCAGTATTTTTTATCCGGGTTCTTCGGCTATCCTCCAGAAACCAAAACCTTGCACATCCTTAAATGACCATAGCTGTTAAGGATGTACTCTTCTGAGGTTTTAGTCAAACTCTGACCTTTTTTTTTTTATTATGAAACGTAGAAATGAACCACTTCTGCAGTACCGGTCATGATAATTGTTGTTAATATTTTTCTGTATCATTACTGGGGATAATATCAAAATGTTGTTTCTCCATGAAATGGTCTTCAGTCGATAACTGACTTTGTATTCACATAGAGAAAAAGAACATAACTTACTTTTTAAAGCTTTATATACAGTAGAAAGACTTGTGGGACGTTCTACCTTAACGAATTAGAGTCACAGCCAATCATCACCCGCGAGACATTCTATAGATATAACATTACTTTTATATCACAAACAAAAAACATATAATATATATTGCATATACTTTATTCCCATATAGTCAACTCCAAGAACTAGAGAGTCCAATGGATTAATAAATAATAAATAAATTTTATTTATTTTACGACAATTATGAAATAAGTTTTTACAATTTATATTTATGACTCTTGCTGGCCGCAATGTTAGCCTGCAGGGTCATAATGTGGGAGGAAACCGGAGTCCCCGGGGGGGGGGGGGGGGGGGGGACCCACGTGGTCCAATGGATCGTTATCATGTATAAATTATATTTATTTTACAACAATAAACGAATAAGTCCAAATTATTGTTAACACTTGTAATGGCCCTTTAGCAAGCGCGATGGGCCACCATTCCTGGAGAAAACCCATGCTGGCGGGCAGAAGACCCAATACCTACAGATGCGTCCGATCAGGGAATCGAACCCAAGTCGTCTTGGTGAGAAGCGATTGGCCTATTCACTGCGCTAGCCAAGCATCTTATCATTTTCTTCAAAACCAAATACATAAAGAAAAAGACAAGGATAATCTAGTGACTGTATAACAAAACAGCTTACCATCACATTGTTATGTTCTTTGTTGACTGTGACGTCATCGTAAGATTAGTATACATCTTATTTTGTAGACATGATTTCTGTATTTGTTAACTACTAATATTAATCCACGATGCTATTGAACTAAACACAATGTGGATTTATTGTACTATAAAGAACACTATGCCTAATTGAACATATTTCTTGTTGAATTATCATAACAATTTAGCCATATTTTATCTCGTGCTTCATCTAAAATGTTCTGTTAGATGATTTGCACGATGATATAATATAAGGAGCTTGGGCCTGTAAAAGATGTTATAAATATATCATAAAAGAAAAGCAGAAAAAAATATGATATAAAATGTAAGATGAATTGCAAATAAAACAAATGCAAATATATGCTATAATTTGTAAGAGATGCTCTGATTTCTACATAGGTCAAACAGGAAATGAACTACGTCACAAGAATGGCAGTCAATCGCAAACAAACCAAAACTGACAGTTTACGAAATATATAAGTTTACAAACATATTTATGGGTGTTCAAGTGATCAGATTTTTAGTTTTACCAAATTATTTAATGAATACATTAAAAACGTCTGAAATAAAACAGAATATTGAAATAAAACAGAATATGATTTTTAAAATTATAAAACCAGGCGTTAAGGCGGGAAATTTCGAGCACCTCTTATCAGTTCAGATTTACATGAACAAGGTATTGTGCTTTGAGATTGTAATTTGTTAATTATAGGATGGTTTTAACGTTAGGTTCACTCTTGAATGGTGTGGTGTATTCATTTATGCATTTCTTATCTGCTCCGTTCCATTTTACATATATTTTAATATGTGACATACATACATACATACATACATACATACATACATACATACATACATACATACATACATACATACATACATACATACATACATACATACATACATACATACATACATACATACATACATACATACATACATACATACATACATACATACATACATACATACATACATACATACATACATACATACATACATACATACATACATACATACATACATACATACATACATACATACATACATACATACATACATACATACATACATACATACATACATACATACATACATACATACATACATACATACATACATACATACATACATACATACATACATACATACATACATACATACATACATACATACATACATACATACATACATACATACATACATACATACATACATACATACATACATACATACATACATACATACATACATACATACATACATACATACATACATACATACATACATACATACATACATACATACATACATACATACATACATACATACATACATACATACATACATACATACATACATACATACATACATACATACATACATACATACATACATACATACATACATACATACATACATACATACATACATACATACATACATACATACATACATACATACATACATACATACATACATACATACATTCGTTACATACATACATTCATTACATACATACATACACGACAGTTATCCTGTCAGACCTCTGCGAGACCTACATTTAAGCATTGAACCGTTAGTCAATATAAATGCTTTCTTGACAAAGGCATATTCAATAGCGTTTCATATTGGATTAGGCCTTTTTCCAGTTGGCATTATATTGCCTATAAATGCCAACAGAAATCAGTTCTGTGCTTATATTTACCATTTTTGGAATATGTGTATCTCGAAGAATATTCAACATGCTCATAACCTTTCAGCATTTAGACCAAATGTTGGATTTATAATACAAATGTGTATGAGTGTTCAATGATATCAGTGATATCTAACGTAACAGTTATGACGTCATAATAATGATCACGATGACAACATTCCGCATTCATGGCATTCATAGCCTATAGGAAAGCCATTTAAATATTGTAGGGTTATAAGGCAGTAATATCATACGGAGGTTAATATAATAATACACATGTATTATATACAACACAGCCATCCTTGTTAGGAATACATATATATATACAACACAGCCATCCTTGTTAGGAATACATATATATACAACACAGCTATCCTCTGTTAGGAATACACGTATATATACACCACAGCCATCCTCTGTTAGGCATACACATATATATATACAACACAACTATCCTCTGTTAGTCATACACATATATATATACAACACAACTACCCTCTGTTAGGCATACCCATATATATATAACACAGCTAAGTCGCCTCTGTGAGGCATACACATATATATAACGCAGCTAAGTCTCCTCTGTTAGTCATACACATATATATAACACAGCTTAGTCTCCTCTGTTCGGCATACACATATATATCCAACACAACTATCCTCTGTTAGTCATACACATATATATAACACATCTTAGTCTCCTCTGTTAGGCATGCACATATATATACAACACAACTATCCTCTGGTAGGCATACACATATATATAACGCAGCTAAGTCTCCTCTGTTAGTCATACACATATATATAACACATCTAAGTCTCCTCTGTTAGGCATACCCATATATATAACACAGCTAAGTTTCCTCTGTTAGGCATACACATACATATACAACACAACTATCCTCTATTAGGCATACACATATATATACGACACAACTATCCTCTGTTAGGTATACACATATATATAACACAGCTTACTCTCCTCTGTTAGGCATACACCTATATATACAACACAACTATCCTCTGGTAGGCATACACATATATATAACACAGCTTACTCTCCTCTGTTAGGCATACACGTATATATAACACAGCTAAGTCGCCTCTGTGAGGCATACACATATATATAACCCAGATAAGTCTCCTCTGTTAGGCATACACCTATATATACAACACAACTATCCTCTATTAGGCATACACATATATATAACACCGCTTAGTCTCCTCTGTTAGGCATACCCATATATATAACACAGCTAAGGCTCCTCTGTTAGGCATACACATACATATACAACACAACTATCCTCTATTAGGCATACACATATATATATAGAACACAACTATCCTCTGTTAGTCATACACATATATATAACACAGCTTAGTCTCCTGTGTTAGGCATACACATATATATAACACATCTAAGTCTCCTCTGTTAGGCATACACGTATATATAACACAGCTAAGTCTCCTCTGTTAGTCATACACATATATATATACAACAGCTATCCTCTATTAGGAATACTCATATATATATACAACACAGCCATCCTTGTTAGGAATACATATATATATACAACACAGCTATCCTCTGTTAGGAATACTCATATATATATACAACACAGCCATCCTTGTTAGGAATACATATATATATACAACACAGCCATCCTTGTTAGGAATACATATATATATACAACACAGCCATCCTTGTTAGGAATACATATATATATACAACACAGCCATCCTTGTTAGGAATACATATATATACAACACATCTATCCTCTGTTAGGAATACACGTATATATACAACACAATTATCCTCTGTTAGGCTTACACATATATATACAACACAACTATCCTCTGTTAGGCATACACACATATATATACGTATCATCTTTTGTCCTCAATGCAGTCCTTGGGATCTATACTTTCGCTTTCGGTTAGTGTGTCCCTAGGCCGCTGTCTTCATATGATTCGAGTTGTTTTCAGGACGTGAAAACCTTAAAAGAAAAAAATAATGCATGTGTGTATTCTTTGGCTATGCATGTGTATTTTAAATAAAATATGTTGAAATGAGAAAAAAGAGAAACCAGAGGGAAATGGACGATAAAAAGATCAGTTAGGAAGATGTCATAACCCTGACAGATTGCCTAAATTGTCTAAAGTGGTGCCATTTGGAAAAATCAATATTAATACTGAGACAGGCCTCCGGCGAGTCATAATTAAAATGAATCGCTATAAACCTCACATACCGGTATAGATTCATCTTACCTTCAACGTTTCGAACAGAAATCGAAAACGCTGAAATCATATTCCAATAAATGGACTGTTACTATGGAGATGTTTTTTTTCATACCGGATTTCTTTAGGAAAACCAGACAGTGGGATCTGGTCGCAATCGAGTGGCGTTTAATTAAGTCTATCGTTCTTAGGCTTATTCAGATAAACACAACCGTCTAAAAAACATTACCATCGCCGCATGAAAACTTTCCGGAATCCGGTACCAGGCATACCCTTTTTTTGCTTTTATAGGGTCAAAAGCAAATAGCCGTTTAAGTGCGTTTACCCCAACTTTTGTGGGCCAAACCACAATTCATCTTTGTTTTTCTAAACATTTTCTTGAGGTTGGTATCTGCCACTGTCACAGCTGATGTCCTAGTTTCTGGACAGTGCAGCCGATGATTATGTTGTGCTAAAGATAGGTGTCGGCAAAGGCACGTGTGTATGTTCACTTGAACATGCGGTTTTCATACGAGGAGGAGCATGGGAGGCTTCTGCAACAGAGTCGCACATGCATGGTTTGTAGGAAATAATTGCACGCATGCGCGTGGTTTACTGCTCAAGATACATGGTTATTAACCAATGAAATGTGTCGTCAATCGCCAGATTTGGTAGCATTTTTAACAAAATATGCGCAACCTTTCAACACCACATGTTTGTAAATGTAAACAAGTGAGTCAAATGTGACTTGTCTTGCCGCGAAGTAGATACGATTAGACATGCACATTCACGAATATCTAGTATCCCCCGATTTCGTCGAAACAGGGGGATATTAATTTGGATATGTCCGTCTGTCCCTCTGTCTGTCACGCTTCGTTTCCGTGCAATAACTGCAACAAATGTTAGCCGATTTTCTACAAACTTGGTAACAGGTTTAAATGCCTTAAGTGCTCGGCTAAGTTCGATGACCACTTCCAGCGGACTTTATTTGGCGGAGTTGGTTAAGGAAAAACGTCATTATCTGCAGTTTCCGTGCAATAACTCCAGCAAATATTAGCCAAGTTCCTTCAAACTTGATAACAATGTTTGTGCTCCTCTGTCTTTCCACCCATCTCGGGCACTCTTTGGTTTTCGTGTGATAATTGCTGTAGATATTGCGCAGATATTTCAACCAAATTCCGTATGCACATCCGACTCATGCTAAGTTTGCCAACCGATGTGATTATTGCATATTTACGGATGAGGTTAGTAAATTCTGATGCATTAAACGATTAATTTACACCAAAATACCTACATGTTCAATAAAAAGTCTAACTTCTGTATAAGGCTTTTTTCTTCTTCGAGTTTCAACCTGTACAGTATGTCTCAACAGCACGATACTCACATGTTTAAACCTAACCTCAATAATGTTTACCTACAATATGTCCTGCAAGCGGGGAATATAAATTCCACGAATTTGCTTGTTCATTTAATCATTTCAGCCAAAAAACTATTAGTTCAAATCAGCGCCATGATATACAATAACGAGCACAATCACAAAACATTGACATTCATAATGAAAAAGATAATATATTTTCCTCAAAAAGATAATGATATTATCAATATTTAGGATAGAACGTGCCCATAGCATTTGCACCTGTCCGTCAGCAGGTAATTAATATTTAAGGAATGATTTTTATTTTTTCAACATTTATGAGGTCATAACAACAATGGGTTTATGGACATATTGAATGAATCGCGTTAGCGATTCATGTAAAATATGTCCAAAAACCCATTGTTGTTATGACCTCATAAATGTTGAAAAAATAAATATCATTCCTTATATTTACATTGACGAATCCTTTCAGTGGATCGATATAACAACGAATAAAACAAATAAACAGGGTTTGTTCCTGCTTATACACGGGTGCAACGCAGTGGCGAGAACAGTGTTTTTTCGCGGGGAAATGTGACACTATCGTGAGAGATCTTAGCAACCGTCAACAACAATAACACAACAAAATGTAGTTCCATATTCAATGTTTATTTGTAGCACAGGACACGTGAATACGTGGATATTTCACAAAGCACAGTTCAATAATATTTTAAGATGTAAGAATTAAGCATCTAGGTCGGTCGTTCCGAGTGAGTAGTTTTTGTAGTGTATTACTACGCAGTGTGATCAGGTTACTATCAGTTCCCACGTGCTGAGATTCTATGAACACCTGTGTTATGCATTTATGAATGTAATTTTTGTCAATGGGTCTAAGCATACAGAATGTAAATATTAGCAAATGAAGATAATAAATGGTTCGTTTTGTTTGTGTTTTACGTCCTATTAACAGCCATGATCATTTAAGGACGTGCCAGGTTTTGGTGATGGAGGAAAGCCAGAGTTTCCGGAGAAAATCCACCGACCTACGGCAAGTACCTGTCGCCCTCTTGTGACTGCCCCACATAGGCCTCGACCCGCGACCCAGTGGAGGGCTAGTGGTACATGTTACAGAATGCCACCGCGGCCCCCTATTATAAATGGTATTTAGAACGTAGACGGTAATGGAATTCCGTAAAGAAAGGATGGATATGTGGAATGAAGATATTAATTATCCGGTTTTACAAGGAAAAGCCTGTCTTGTATTGTGCCTGAACAAGTCTACGATTTTCGGAAGCTTAACTGTGGACAATTTTGTTCAGATGGACTATTTTTTGTTTTGTTTTCCGTCTTTCCTTTAAGACAGCCAATCCCAATTTTCGAAGAACATTTTAAAACCTTGTCAAATGTAAAGCACTTGAGATTCTTCTAGTTATTTCAATCAAGAGTTAGTTGTTCTATTTTGTGCTTCAATTTTAATGAGATATTTCCCAACTCTTTACCACCTTATTATGTTTTACCTTTTCATAATTTGTGTAGTTTTGCAGATGAATACGTTACCCTTATACGAGATAGACCTCGCATAGTTAAATTGTTCTAGTGATATTCTGTTAATTAGATACTTGTTGTTTAATTGTTTTCGAGTGATAATCATGCGTTCTGTGTGAGTTAAAATAGACGTTCCATTGTTTAGACCATAATTAAAATCCCTCCAGATCATTAGAAATGTTGCAGCTGTCGCCCGAAAACAAGTTTTGTGTTGATTGGATGTTACTTGCAATATCATTAAATACGTAGTGTTCCCCTGCATGTTTGGGGGAAGAAATGGCCTGCTGTATCCTACTACATGATCGTAAGAGGCGACTAATGTGAGGAACCCTGCATAATCGGGGGCTCTCTTCTGTGCGTTCTGCTAAGGTGACATTTAAAAACCACAAGTGATCTTCTGCCCCCATTGCAAAATTTTGATTATTTATATTTTCTCTCTACTTCCTGGAAACCTTTTTGTTTCCTAGTGCCTGCTTCGCAATACCTCACACTTTGCGTTAGTGTTTTACGTTCTCACAAGTGGGGTAGGCAATGAGTTCTGTCCCCATGTCGGGACATACCAAAGTCCTTAAAATGGTAGTTGTTATTCCCTGCTTGACGTTCAGCATTAAGGGGAATGGCAACAAGCGGTTCACCCGTTGTCAGTATAATGTGACCGGGTGGAGTGCCGTGAGGTAGCATCCTGAAGTCAGCATCAGAACCGCGTTATCGCAAGAGGGCAAACACATCGTATACCTCGCCTTCAGCACACATACACGCACGCATACAAATCATACACGGAGATACGTCCTTAATGACCTAAGCAGTTAATAGGACAATAAACAAAACCAAACCAAATAAAACCATTAAATAGTGATCCTAAGGCCAACGAAAACACACAGGTAGATCAATTCTTATATCAATCGGGATTGTGCATCACCTACATTTTCAAAACATTCGCCTTTACGTATATGTAGATTCACGCGAATTGCAGGAGNGGGGGGGGCACCGTGGTACCCAACTTCCTCGAGACGCTGCGCGCGATTTGTACACAGATTAAATACTATTAATTGATTTTCTTCAGTTTCTGTTTATTTGACATAGAAGTTGCAAACAAATTTTACAGTTATCCGTTTTAAGCTTAAACATTGTCGTTTATACATAAGCCGGTTTGTTTTTTACCGGGTGCTATCAACAGTTAACGTTACATGAAGACTGCTACGTTTAGAACGCCAAAAACCCCCCAGATTAGTTAAAAGAGATAAGCAAACACGGAACATATTGCTGTTCTATGTACTTTTAAAGGCACATATGACTTTACAAGAATGCCGATTATCCCGAGTATAGTCATTCATTTTCTGAAATCCCACGGGGGGTTAGCTTGGATGATTAAATTGTTGGTCAAATAATCACCGACAAAGTAATTAAAGCTGCGTATGCATTTCCAACAGAACGAGGTAAATTAGAAACCACTATCCCCGTAGGTGTGTGGTAACATCAGGAAACGTATTACGAAAAGTAAAACTTGTTCGTAAACCTGCCAAAAACAATCACTAAGTTAATTTTATAAATGTATACGGTAAACAAAATTTAATTATAACAAATTAACTTCCGATCCGATTCTTCTAATATAATCGAACGGTAACAACGGCAAACGACACACTTATTGCTGCACTGTTCATCAGCAGCTCCTAAGCAGTACTACATGGCGCTGTGACTTAACTTACTTATACAGTGTGTATTTGATGTAATAAGTTCTACTATTCCGTCTTTGCATAATGCAGAGTTATCTTTTCTTGTGAGCAGGTATTGATTGTTACGTCATTGGTTTGTGTGAGAAAATTACGTCGTTTTCTCAAAGATTGATGACGTTACTCTCACAAACAAATGACGTAACAATTAGACGCCCAGCGATAAACGAAATAACGAAAAGACGAAATGTCATATAAAGGCCACCATAATGTACAGACTCCAGGACCATTCCATGCATGTTTTCGCAAGAGGCTACTTATGTGTGCCTTGGCAGAAGCGGGTTTTTTCTTTGTCTTATGCTAAGAGGGCATTGTAAAACCCACAAATTGAGCTGTTGCCTACATTACGGTACTTGGGGTCACAAATCTACTTCTTCTTTTCAGCGTTGTCTCCTTCGGCACCCGCATCATCAGACTTTGCCTGCTGTCAGAAAAGGTTAGCGACCATATACAAAGGCGGATGAAGTATTGCACTCGGTGCTTTCGGCATGGAATTATAGTGAGGTAGCGCTCTAAAGCGGCATCAGATCTGCATTACCGCTAGGATCAAATACACCAACATATCCAGTACTCATTCACAGACGCATACACTATTAAACTCACGAAGGCACGTCCTTGAAATACCTCAGCTCTGTAATAGGACGTTGAATTCCATAAACCAAACCAGGCCCAGATTTACAGACTCTGTACTGGTATTTTGTTATTTGCCAATGCAAGAGTCGCTGAAACAAAGCGTGCTCGGCTGTAATATCATTACACTTGCTGAATCAATGCATCACTTTATGTCACGCTGAAGGTTGAAGTCGATAGATCGGACCAGAACCCCCTCTGTCGTGTCTACATTCACAGGAGAAGAATGCCTTATATAGATCCTAATTTAGAATGCTAGCATGATTCTGTAATCTACAATGTTATACTACACCACCCGTGCAGTCTTCGAAATGGAAACGTTCCTGTCTCGATATACACGACGGTACACGGTAAGCTGTTTGATTGGTCTCGGGTTTAAAACCCGACCAATCGCTAGGCTGATACCTGTCCTTTTGAGATTACAGAGAAACAATACTCGACTTCAAAGCCTGTTGGTCTACCTTTACGCTACCGCACAATGTCTTTGACATCGGGAATATATAATTTTAGAACGGAACCCTTGGATTTCGAGAGGATCCTATGCAGTTCCTGGGAAATTAAAACTATGCTGTTACCAATGCATCTTATTGTAAAAGGCGGTTAAGGTGGGGCCCCTACGGAATTTTTATTTTCGTTTTGTTTTGTGTCTTCTGCTTAGGGGAAAATGATAAAAAAATATCTTGCTTTATCTCAGTGTATGGCGTAAGAGGCGACTAATGTGGGCCCCTGTAGAACGTGGAGTGGTTCTCTCTTTGTCTTTTGCTGTAGCTATAGGGGCATCGGAGAAACCAATAACAAAATTTCAAACTTTGACGGATATTCCCGAATGGTTTTCGATTGATATTTTCCGCCAAATCGAAAACTGTAACGACCTTCTCCCCATGAAATGGTTATTGCATACTTTGTTAAAAAGTTTGTTGAAATTAGATCATGACAATAATAGAAAAATGCCTAAAGAAGTAAAATGGAATTGTACTATTTTCAGGTTAAATTATTTGATGGAACTGTGACGTGAAACCCCCCCAGCGTTACACAGCTATGCTTTTGTTTCGTATGCTGATTGCGCATCTGAGTTATATAGCTGTATATAGTGCAAACGCTAACTTGCATGTTTGAACCATTTTGTGAATGTTCCGAAAACAATTAATCTTAAGTCAGTTATAAGCGTTGCATTCTTAGAAATCTTCTGACATAATCACTGGGTTAAGGTTATACTCGCAAAACTAACTATGTGCAAACTTTCGATATAATAAGCTTCGTGGAATCGTACCGCCTGACTTGAAAATGGTCCGGACTTGGAAGTAAGACTTGAATAACATATTTTAATAATAACCCGTCTTTGAAAAAAAGCCGTTCTTGAAAGTATGCCTCGAATTCTAGGTATAAACCACATTTGCCTGTTCTATAGAGGTTTTACCTCGGAGTTCTAGGTATAAACCACATTTCCCTGTTCTATAGAGAAAATAATGTCAGGTATGGTTTTGCGTATGATATCCTAAGGATTCTAAAAAAATATAATTTATACGATCCGGTCCAGAAGTATATAAATGAGGGATGGTTTCCTCTTAAAACACGTTGGAAAATGCAGGTTAAAAATCCTGTGCATGGATATGAAGAAAAAGTATGGTTAAATAGGATGTGTAATAATACTGACTTCTCTAGGTTTGTTTTAATACATGACAAGTTAGTTCCACACCAGCTGTGGAAATTATGTAAAAAGTTCCCAGGAAATAGAGAAGCTGTTTATTACATAATGAAATTAATTGTTACCATGAGATGGTTGGCTCATAATGAATTATGTCATAAATGTGGTCAGTTTTATGAAGATGTTGCCATCCACATAGTTCTGCAATGTAGTTCTACTGACGAATTTAGGGACGAAATATGGTGTAATATCATTAATATTAGCGATATACTGTTCAGTGTATATTTGCACGCCTTAAACGAAAGTCAATTATTTCATGTTCTGATCTGGGGGAATTTTTCTTACAATTTGTGCAACTCAGACCTAGAAGAGTTCCGTATGACGTCTGTTAAACTATTTTTTCGAATGATAATATCATATTACAAATGACCCATTTACTATATCTATGCTGATTATTGTCAAATAATCAAAAGGGCCGGATACTGCTAGCTTAAATTATATGCCCTAATATGTTAACAACATAAATTTATTGTAATATATATGTATAATAATTTTGATAATTGATGTTTAATTGATGATTGTATTGTGATGCTCTATCATTATAATCTTCATTCTGGAGGAAATAAAGGAGTATATAGTTAGTTAGGTACACATTAAAGAAACGATACCCTTGTACTCTTTCAATGTCCATGTATGTATATATGTTGATTAATTCTTATATGTAACTATTATGTTTATAAAATCTTCATGTTGTAAGAAATAAAGGGAATAAATAAATAGAGGTTTAACTTCGGAGTTCTAGGTATGAACCACATTTGCCTGTTATATAGAGGTTTTACCTCGGAGTTCTAGGTATAAACCACATTTCCCTGTTCTATAGAGGTTTTACCTCGAGTTCTAGGTATGACCCACATTTCCCTGTTCTATAGAGATTTTATCTCGAGTTCTAGGTATGGACCACATTTCCCTGTTCTATAGATGTTTTACCTCGAGTTCTAGGTATGAACCACATTTCCCTGTTCTAACGAGGTTTTCCCTCGAGTTCTAGGTATAAACAACATTTCCCTGTTATATAGAGGTTTTACCTCGGAGTTCTAGGTATGAACCACATTTGCCTGTTACATAGAGGTTTTACCTCCGAGTTCTAGGTATGAACCACATTTCTTTGTTCTAAAGAGGTTTAACCTCGAGTTCCAGGTATAAACAACATTTCCCTGTTCTATAGAGGTTTTATCTTGAGTTCTAGGTATAAACCACATTTCCCTGTTCTATACAGGTTTTCACTCGAGTTCTAGGTATGAACCACATTTCCCTGTTTTATAGAGGTTTTACCTCGAGTTCTAGGTATGAACCACATTTCCCTGTTCTAACGAGGTTTTACCTCGAGTTCTAGGTATAAACAACATTTCCCTGTTATATAGAGGTTTTACCTCGGAGTTCTAGGTATAAACCACCTTTCCCTGTTCTATAGAGGTTTTATCTTGAGTTCTAGGTATAAACCACATTTCCCTGTTCTATAAAGGTTTTACCTCAGAACAACATTTCCCTGTTATATAGAGATTTTACTTCCGAGTTCAAGGTAGGAACCACATTTCCCTTTTCTATAGAGGTTTTGCCTCGGGTTCTAGGTATGAACCACATTTCCCTGTTATATAGAGGTTTTATCTCGAGTTCTAGGTATGAACCACATTTCCCTGTTCTATAGAGGTTTTACCTCGAGTTCTAGGTATAAACCACATTTCCCTGTTCTATAGAGGTTTTACCTCGAGTTCTAGGTATGAACCACATTTCCCTGTTCTATAGAGGTTTTATCTCGAGTTCTAGGTATGAACCACATTTCCGTTTTTTATAGAGGTTTTACCTCAGAGTTCTAGGTATGAACAACATTTCCCTGTTATATAGAGGTTTTACCTCAGAGTTCTAGGTATGAACCACATTTCCCTTTTCTATAGAGGTTTTACCTCGGGTTCTAGGTATAAACCACATTTCCCTGTTCTATAGAGGTTTTACCTCGGAGTTCTAAGTATAAACCATATTTCCCTGTTCTATAGAGGTTTTACCTCGAGTTCTAGGTATAAACCACATTTCCCTGTTCTATAGAGGTTTTACCTCGGAGTTCTAAGTATAAACCATATTTCCCTGCTCTATAGAGGTTTTACCTCGAGTTCTAGGTATGAACCACATTTCCCTGTTCTATAGAGGTTTTACCTCAGAGTTCTAGGTATGAACAACATTTCCCTGTTATATAGAGATTATACTTCCGAGTTCAAGGTATGAACCACATTTCCCTTTTCTATAGAGGTTTTACCTCGGGTTCTAGGTATAAACCACATTTCCCTGTTCTATAGAGGTTTTATCTCGAGTTCTAGGTATGAACCACATTTCCCTGTTCTATAGAGGTTTTACCTCGAGTTCTAGGTATGAACAACATTTCCTTGTTCTAAAGAGGTTTTATCTCGAGTTCTAGGTATAAACCACATTTCCCTGTTCTATAGATGTTTTACCTCGAGTTCTAGGTATAAACAACATTTCCCTGTTCTATAGAGGTTTTACTGGTAACCATCACGTTACATTATTTATTATTGCAACAAATTGATATAAAAGTAGGGGCGTAACATCACTTAAACCTTCATACCATTATATGTTTACATGCGAAAAAAAAGAAGGACTTAAAAATAAGCAATTGATTGCCTACTATCTAAATGACTTCGAAATAAAGACTGCTTTGAAAATAATCCGGCTTCGCAATCAATGAATCAAACAAGTCTCCAATGTTTAAACTCCCTGGTGATAGAGTAGATATATTTTGACAACTTTGTGTAACTAATGTTCTGATGACATAGGTCACACATCCGGTTGGCGTGTATCCCGGAAACCCCTTCAGACTATACCCTCTTTTGATGGCGGGAAAATGATTAGTTTCGTTCCACCCAAAGCAGTACTTGGTTTGGACGGAATCAATTCGCTTATTCTTCTGCAAAAAGACACAGCTCTCCTTTTTCACCATTTCTTTGTGAGATTAGAATCTCTACTGACAAATTAGATTATGATTTAGCTAAACGTTTTTGCTTATATCAATTCGTACCTATTCACATCGACGCACGTGCAGATGTACATGCTAAGGAAATTTACAGGACTCCTGCATGTAGAGCTGAAGTGAATGTTGTCATTCATACGAAGGAAAATATAAATAGGAACGTTTTTGCAATCGCATGTAGCCAATCAATATATTTTCTTCATATTCCGGAAATCTATTCCATCATGCAAATGAGCAATTGATCCCAAAACAAGATGCTCATAGAGACACGTACAACCGCACCCTTTCTTCGCAGGAGGTAGTAATGGGTGTGTGCGGGGGTATTAGTGCACCTCCGGTACTATGAAAGGTCATATTTTAGCTTTGCATTTCGTCCATTTTTTGTCCCAAAAACCTATCTGATACATATACATACCCTTTACACTGTTTTATCATGATTTACCAAACTAGGTACAGCGGTGTATCTAAGTATAGTAGTGTGTCGTGTATCGAAAATAGGTGGCTGTGACCTATATGTTTTGCTGTATAACCCCAATTATTGAAACTGATTGAGGGCAACTGAGGACATTGTGTCTATCATAAAATACGTTTTGAACCTGAAATGCCAGATATGATATGCAGATAGATTCCGGGAAAGCAGAATTTTGCGTACCAAAAGGACGTTTGTATGTCAATTGACATATTTTTTGACCTCCGACAAGGTGCTTTCATTGTCCTTTTATGTGTCAGCACACAATATTCACAAGTTGTATCCTGAGATAAGTGTACTGTATTTTGACAAATAAAAAAATGCCATTTGAGACTCACCCCATGTAACATGTTTAAAGATGTTGTATGCAGAATTATTTGAGCTATCTTGCATCAACAGGGAATTCACGAATTAAACACAATGCACAATTCTATTGAATCCCTTCACTAGAGCTGTAATAATCTCATAGCAGCAACAGTCAATAGTGCTTGACTTCATATATTCCATACGTATATATAAGAAAATTACACTGAGCGAAAAATGGACAAGTAAGCGTACAGTACCAAATTAATGCTTCAAACATGATCATTGCTGTCACACGTCAAAGATGATCATTGGTGTCACACGTCAAACATGATCATTGCTGTTACACGTCAAACATGATCATTGCTGTCACACGTCAAACATGATCATTGCTGTCACACGTCAAACATTACCATTGCTGTCACACGTCAAACATGATCATTTGCTGTCACACGTCAAACATGATACTTGCTGTCAAACGTCAAACATGATACTTGCTGTCAAACGTCAAAGATGCGACGACAAAGTCAGGGTAGCTGGCGTTTGTGTCATAGCAAATGTGGACGGGATTAGCGGAACTATTATCCTTTCTCTCCGTTCAGGTTCGCTCGACGACTTACATTTTGAAGCGTAGCCAAGAGGAGAGTATAACAGAGTAATATGTCGTGGCGTATAACTGGAGGTTAACGAGCCACCGGATGCAGAAGTTGTCGTCATTTATAGAAAACAGATTCATGTAGTTTATGTTCCTGTAGGAAAATTCACAAATATGGCTACAGGAAACAACGGTAGAGCGAAAATAACCAAACATACGCCATACAACGAAACAAAGTAGCTAAACACATTACAGATTTAAAGCCAAAGCTGTTTGCGAGTTTACAGAGAAAGCTGATGATGAAACAAGTACGTCCCAGTGCTAATCGGCTTTGGGAGACACGGACATACTCGAATGGTTAAGTTCGCATACGGAAAAAGCCGATGCGCTTCGGAATCATCTACTGTGGACTGTTTTTGTGTTGACATCTTAATTGGTCTGCTTCCGATTGACTAAACTTGCTTTGGACCGAAGCCGAATGCCAAATATATGTTTTCCTAAATGAATAGCAAGTCTATGTATGAAAGTTTTTTAAACTTCACGAGCAAGTTTAACAAATGCTACAATGGTATCGCTATGGGCATGTCACTGATAATAAACGTTCAGTTAGTTTATTTTGACTTTATTCATTTGACTGTAATTTCGAAGCAAGCTCAACCAACTCAAACAAATTATTATTGTTTGTCCTGATGGTACCCCGAGGAGAGGAGGGGGAAGGGAGAGAGACAGGAGTAGCCACATCTTCAACGCCTAAGGGCTCCGCTCTTTATACAAATCTTGTAGTAAATATGTCGATCGGAAGCGGAACCGATGGATTTCGAGGATGAATTACCCGCAGAACACGTACAAGGGACCCGTGATTTATTTGCAACTGTTAGTTTATTTCTTTTATACCGAAACAAAAAATCTTGATTGTTTTTCATTTGACAGAAAATTACTTGAGCATAACATTACTTATTGTATAATCGGCATCATTATGCCCTAGATTCCGAATACAAAGTACCGATTCTTAGCCATCCTCGATATCAAGGGGTTACGCTCACGTTTGCTCTCTACACCCCTGGAATCATCCTCGATATCCAGGGTTTACGCTCACTTTTGCCCTCTACACCCGTGGAATCATCCTCGCGATATCCAGGGGTTACGCTCACTTTTTTCTCTCTTCACCCCTGGAATGTGTCATAGCAAAATTGAAGGCTCGGTGTGCGCCACCTTGTTGATGAGACAAGAAGACTAGTTCTATCATTTGATGTACATCAAAAGAATCTCGCGGTCACATAACGGTAAAAATTGATAGAATTTTAAGTCGGGTGTCTCTCCTTTGTAATCTTCAGAGGACAGGTATCAGCCTAGCGATTGGTCAGGGTTTTTTTACCCGCGGCCAATCAAACAGCTATCTTCGTGCCTTCAATTTTGCTGCGACATATTCCAGGGGTGTAGAGAGCAAAAGTGAGCTTAACCCCTGGATATTGAGGATGATCCTTAGCAGTCGTTATGAAAAGGTGTATAATGGACAAAAAGAGCCCAAAATAATATTTTTTAAATTGTACAAACATTTAAGCACAATTTCGAACTTCACACAATATATACCAATAAAATAGTACACTTGAGTATTTTTGGTGTACATTAAACTGCTTATTTGCTTACGTGGCCACTACGCGCCTACATATATAACCTACATACAATATCAGGGGGTGTGAAGACAAGTTTGGAGCGTTAGAGCTTTTATTACTTACAACATTACGACACTAAAGATGGTTAAAGTACAAACACTCTTGGATCGTCTGCTGGTAGACTTCCCAAAGCCAACAAATTATCAACCGTAGAATGTGTATTATCAAAACAAAACTTTAAGGGGGAAGGAGAAGAGTACCTGGGTCATGAAAAGCCAGCTGAGACAGCCGACAAACCACTTGCACCCTGCCAATAGTCTGAGTTTATACATATTCTACTAAAGAGTTTCTCACATATTACTGATAATATCAACGGAGTAAATTTTCACTTGTGTTTTCCTTTCCAATTTTTTTTTCTCTTTTTTTTTCTTTCTTTACAGGAACCCCTTCCCCTAGCTTAAAATGACTCAACAGTCAGAAAACATTCTGGTTTTAAGAAAAGAGCATTGCTAAATCAAATTAAACAAATTAAACTAAGGAAAATCAATGTACGTTACAGGACACTTTTGTGTTTTCCGAGCGTGTACACGGCTAATGTAGGAAGCACGTTCCTACCACTTGAAATAAGATCGTTAAAATATACACGGACGATTTAACTTTTGAGTTCCGAAAAAATATGGAACAGAGCTATGTGATTCTTTTTTTATTTGAAGTAGATATCGCCTAAATCTACATTTTATGATTACGAAAAACGTATCACGAAATTATGACATAATTCTAATTTGCGACAGAAAAGTATTATTTCAAGTTATTTTGTACCAGCTTTAGTACAAATCACGTGAGAATAAAATAAGAGAAGGTGTTAGCTGATCTTCTTAATTTACAATTGCGGCATATTTGTTCGGGTCAAGGTCAGCAAATATGCAAATTTCTGTGACACACTAGAACCTCCTTAATTAGAACTCCTGCAAGACATTCCGAACCCCCTGAAAATCTGGTTTTCTGATAATACGGACACTGAATAATCTTAACGCCTGATAATCCATTCTCGACATTCCAGGGGTTACGTTCATCCCGAGATTATATATGGGTTACGTTCTTACAATTGTACGTTCGCTGCATCCCCAGGAATATGTCATCACAATACGCGCCACCTGGTGGATTATACAATTAATATAATTGACTAGTTTGATCCTTTCACACACAGCAAAAGAACTTTGCGGCAGTGTAACGGTAAACTTGACAAGCTTTGAAGTCGGATGTCGCTCCTCTGTAATCTTCAAAGGACAGGTATCGCTTAATCTTTTCAAAACTTTTGCCTATTTTAACATTCAGCAGATTACGATTAATGCCCCTGTTAATTAGTGTGTTGGAAGAGACACATTTGTCGTCGCATACGTCATGCGCTTGGCTCCGACCGCATACAAAGTTCTGTTGGAATAGTACTAACGTAATCACGGTAATTAATCTATGAGGAGTTAATGCATTAAAAAAAAAAAAAAAAGATTAACTCGTTCACCCCTGAACTTTCATAATGAACTATTCCAACCCTTGATTTGGAAGAGTTCAAATGTGTCTTCAGGGGCGAATGATTAAGGATCCCTGTACCACTGCCAAAAAACTCTGATACGTGTTGGAAACTTTTTTAACTTTGATAAATAATTTCTGAAAAGAAAACCATACTTTGCGGGGCTTTTAAGAAAAAAAGAATGAAAATGAAATAAAAAATTATAATCTTCAACAGCGGTTTGAGTGTAAAAATTCAGCGGGGCTAGACCAGGATTCGAACCCTGGTCACCGGAAGCGTACTCTCTCCGCTGTGCTACAGTTACATCCTAAATCGAAACAAGAGGCTCATGGCCTTAACGGTCACCTGATATATTTATACAGAGAGTTGATTTTTGTTTTTAAAATGAACAGAAATATTATTCAAAGTGACAAAAAACAATAAAACCACCTTATTCAATATCAAGCATGCAGATTTAAGATTGAAAAGTATTTGAAACTAGCAACTCTGATTCTAAACAAGGAAAATGAAGAAATTTTATTTTAGCACACGGACTCCATTGGGCCCCACCCTACAGCCCTTGGGGGTAGGGATGGCTCAAAATTTCAAAGTATCAAACTGTCAACTTAGGGTTATAATTCCAATCAAGTTATCAACATGTAATATTCAAATATCATTTGCCATTATAAACCATAACAAATCTTCTAATGGCAATTAAACAAATGTTAGTCCAAAATGTGATTTCCCTATATAAACTAAAGTAAAGTTTACCCTTCCCCAGGGGGAAACGTGAGACCCCAGGGTCATGAAATTCACAATTTTGGTAAAGCACCTTCAGACCCTTCCATCTGTGAAGAGTATTTGATTCTACTATATCTTGGTCTTGAGAAGAAGATTTTTGAAATTTTAGTCAATTCAACCCTTTTTGGCCCTACCCATCAGCCCCTGGGGGTCAGTCAGTGCTGATATGTGCATACCATCAAACTGCTATCCAATACTGACAATGCTAACCCAAATTGAATTACTTCCAATATCAATTAAACAAATGTTGGTCCAAAATGTGATTTCCCTATATAAACTAGAGTCAAGTTTACCCCCTCCTCAGGGGGAAACGTTAGAACCCAGGGTCATGAAATTCACAATTTTGGTAAAGCACCTTCAGACCCTTCCATCTGTGAAGAGTATTTGATTCTACTATATCTTGGTCTTGAGAAGAAGATTTTTGAAATTTTAGTCAATTCAACCCTTTTTGGCCCTACCCATCAGCCCCTGGGGGTCAGTCAGTGCTGATATGTGCATACCATCAAACTGCTATCCAATACTGATAATGCTAACCTAAATTGAATTACTTCCAATGGAAATTAATCAAATGTTGGTCCAAAATGTGATTTCCCTAAATAAACTATAGTCAAGTTTACCCCCTCCTCAGGGGGCAACGTGAGACCCCAGGGTCATGAAATTCACAATTTTGGTAAAGCACCTTCAGACCCTTCCATCTGTGAAGAGTATTTGATTCTACTATATCTTCGTCTTGAGAAGAAGATATTTGAAATTTCAGCCAGTTCAACTCTTTTTGGCCCCACCCATCAAGACCGGGGGGTCAATCAGGGCTGATATGTGCATATCATCAAACTGCTATCCAATACTGATAATGCTAACCTAAATTGAATTACTTCCAATGGAAATTAATCAAATGTTGGTCCAAAATGTGATTTCCCTATATAAACTATAGTCAAGTTTACCCCCTCCTCAGGGGGAAACGTTAGAACCCAGGGTCATGAAATTCACAATTTTGGTAAAGCACCTTCAGACCCTTCCATCTGTGAAGAGTATTTGATTCTACTATATCTTCGTCTTGAGAAGAAGATATTTGAAATTTCAGCCAGTTCAACTCTTTTTGGCCCCACCCATCAAGACCGGGGGGTCAATCAGGGCTGATATGTGCATATCATCAAACTGCTATCCAATACTGATAATGCTAACCTAAATTGAATATCTTCCAATGGCAATTAAACAAATGTTGGTCGAAAATGTGATTTCCCTCTATAAACTATAGTCAAGTTTACCCCCTCCCCAGGGGGAAACGTGAGACCCCAGGGTCATGAAATTCACAATTTTGGTTTTAGGTCACTTGAGAATTTGTCTCAGGTGACCTAAAAAACTTGAGCCATGATTTCGGCGGCCTTCATGTACGCCATTCTGGGTCGGCGGGAAGACAACTAGCAAGATAGATACTACGTGACGCTTTTCCATCTTGTTTACATGGGCTCGAGTCCTGCTTTGTTTCTTTTTTAATGAAAGAGATTCGGGTGGAGAAGATGGGCTAGACTGTATTTCCTTTTACTTTCGAGTCTTCTCAGTTACTTTCGTCATTTTACAACAACATTGAGTTCGGATTTTTATTTTATTTTTTGTGGGTGACGCATTGGTTTCATAATCAACGTATATTTCCAAGAAGATAATAATCAAAGGCTACTACACTCCACAAGTCACTTTTGACAAAACGGCACAAATTAGCTACGTATGTACGTATGACATTGTTCGGGCATGGTTTGAATCAACACATCTGGGCCCGTATTCATGAAACCGTTCTTATACTCAGCCTGGATTGTGTGTTTACAATGTTTACAGTTGACTTAATGATTCTTTGACATGATTTAAGCGAGTTACTAGAAAATTGGTTTGAGCAATGAATCCAGGCTTGAGCACGAGACCAGTTTCATGAGCACGGGCCCAGGTGTTAGATCAATCCTATGGATGCTCATTTTTTATAAACTCGAAAGTTAAATAATGGCATCGACAATTTTGGCCGAAATGCTGTAACCTATGACTGAGCTAGTATTGTACCTTGACATTTTTACAAAGAACAGGCTTGTCTGTTAAGTTTCCTGGTTTTTAGTAATACATGTTATAGAGAATGACCTTTACTTACCTGTTTACATCAGCAGTCAGGCGCGTAACAACCTATGTAGCAAAAAAGACCGGGCTTTCACATCATTTTAATAATAAAAAAGCAACAAAGACAATATGATATAAAATATTAAAAAGCAAAATATTTGTAAAATAATAGGGGAAAATAATATTTTCTTGCTTTAAAAGGGCCATTGAAACTGATGCCAGAACACGGAAGAACGCGTCTCAGGCGTTCTAGAAAACAAAATTCTCCTGGTGGAGACCCCCAGACCCACATCGATGGGAAGGGGTAAGACCCCCTAGCTTTTGCTAATCTGTGACATTATATAGGCCTATTGAGAATTTCACATCATAGATACACGTAGTTACATACATTCATTTTTCCCTGTCATGAACTGATAAAGTATGTTTTTAAGAGTAGTCCAAGGTCTATCTTCAGTAGGGCTCCTGGATATATGTGTATACACATATCTAAACATCGATATAGGAGCTACCGTCATCTTATATTCTGAGAAATGTTGATGATATAAAAAGGGTTTGGGGGACACAACAGCAAAAAATATGAAATTAGTCTGTACATGTTGGCTCCGACATTTTAAATTTCTAGTTAATTTAGATTCATCAGGAAAGAGATATGACGCAACGGATATTTTCGAGGAATTCCAACAATCGACACATTTTTGCCGGGAAAAAAAGAGCTGTCTTTCGCATTTGAAATACATTTGAATTTTTGCGATGCTTTCCAATAAAAAAGTGAATGAATCAACCAAAAAATGTTGTCTGTAAAATAAATTAAACACTCAAAAATGTATCCAAAAAGTCACCAGATGGCACGACAGAGCTTCTAGATCTAAAATATAGATCCCCCCCAGAAAGGCTTCGCCCCTTCGGCGCTCGCATTCGCACCTTCGGTGCGACTTTATGCATGCACATAGGAAAAAGCCCAGCTACGCGCCTGTCTCCCATACCCTCCCCATCCTCGCGCTGCGCGCTTCGGTGTGTTGCTTTCGGCAGCACATTTTATCATTGGGTTTACACATTGAAAACTCGTTTGTTACACCCCTGGCAGTAAGCACATGCTTATTTGTTACAGTTTTATTTAGACATGAACTGTGGTGCTGAGGGTTATTTTACACGTTTACGGGTTTAGATCGATTTTCGGTAAAATGCCACCCCGATAATGGTATATACGAGAAGGGTGTCATGAAGGGTGTCATTTTTTTTTTAACAAAAATTGATCTGAACGCCTAAAACATGTGAAATTATTCTGAAAACCCAAGTTAAGGTCCAAATATAGATGTAACAAATTAAATCCTCATGTCCCTGTGGTTTGGCATTGTTTCGTTTTATCATGGTAGGGGAGATAACCCATACTATCAGAAAGGAACTGAACTTCTTTTCACCGATGTAATGATTCTACTTATTTTTTTCCAAGTTAATAGAATAATACGTTATTTTCTCATTTGCCGTTTAGTTGTATTTTCCCAATAACTAACAGAACTTTGTAAATCCTTAACTTTAAAATCAACACTAAAAGGAAATCTGCTGAGAAAATAAAAATAAAATTTACCTTGGTGATATTGAAGGAAACGACGTTTGCTGGTTTTGTAAATTGTAATATTCTATAAAAAAAATACATTCATCTTAATAGTTAACACATATATTATAGATTTACCGCACACCGAAGGAAACCAGGAGAAATCTATGTGACGGAAATATGTTTCAGGCTAAAAGATAAATGCAAGTTAATCTTGTGTGGCCTATATCCTGGAGGAACAAATCGTACCCCTCCCCCCAACACATACACCCTTTATATCTGCTAAACACATCAACGCTGTACGTAACATCTACACAGGTGGTAAGATCTAGTCAACACATGTAATTTTAAAACCACACCTGGATTTTTTTCAATAGATAATATCTACATAAAAAAAACCCAAATCCCACCTGTGTTTACCCCCCTGGAGATAATCATTTATCTCCGTGCTAACACAAACCTATTCCACAGCCCGGTCAGGATTATTTCCATGTATCATTTTTTCTTCCGAAGCATCATCTGACTTTTGGTTTTAATCTCAAAACGATCTCCATGCCAAGAAAACTTCACATATATTTAATTCAGGTTGATTTCTTTGGTGTACTTTTGAGATAAAATCTCAAAGCAGATAGAGTGAAAACCTGACATGTATAATTTGAACGTTTATTTTCTTTTTCATCAGGAGCATTATTATTTTTGTATTCAATGACAAAAGTTATTAATCTCTTCGACTTAAAGTTCTGTACAGTAATCAGAAGATACCAGCTTTCTTTGCTTTTGTAACAAATGCATAGGAAGGATATTCAGTATTTTTTCTCTTCATGAGATTCATGGTATAAATCTTAAAGTTTTAATTTTGCAATATTCTGCTGACTTAAGGAGCCCTGTCCCGACGCAGGCACAACACTAACGAGTTCCAATTAAGTTTTTCATAAATACAACTACTTCCCCTGAATTTTGTTTTAGGTATAATTAACTATAAACTGTAGTTGGACTGGGAACCACTGTTGATCAGGTAGCTAATGGTTACTACTGTTTTGTCATAGGTTCGAATCCTGTTCTCGTCGGTATTTATTTACAGAACACTTGTTGAGTGTTGATATCTTTTTGTTTATTTTATGTTTTTTTTTTAATATATTTTTCTCAACAGAAATTATTTATCAAAGCTAGAGTCATGTTGGAAACGTGTTTCCAACATTAACCCCCCACCCCCCCAACTAGTACCATACATAAAGAACCTAGAAACACATTACCTGATACATTTTATAAATGATGTATTCAACCTATCCCCTATAAGTGTTGCTTTCTCAGTGTTCCCATTGAATTTTAGATTTAGGGGTATATTAAATACATCTTCAAGATTCTGTACCTCTAGGTTCTCAACCAACTGTTTCTGGGTGAAAAACACTCATTTTGGAGATTTCTGAACATTTTCTTCATGTTGGTAAGTATGGATTATGAAAAGTTCTTTTTACACAACCAATACAATTTTCTATGTGGCGTTTCGATGACTTGTATGATATGTACACTGTCACCTTCATCAGACAAATGACCAGTGAAGCGTAGGCACACAAAGGTGTAAAATGTGTACGAGTTGTCCACAAAATCGATTTCGATTTCTGCTACGCTTTCGCGTATGTACAAAAGTTGTTATATATGTACCGAAATGACTCGATCCAGCTACTCTTTGTTTAATACTTGGTCATAGATGTGGGAGAGTCTTTGAGCCCCCTCGTCTCGATTTAGAACTGGCCCACTGTGGCGTATCCAGATGGCTTCCTTTATCTGCCGCTTGAACGGATTGCTCTCTCTGTCCAAAACTTTGGAGTTATCCCAGTCAATCACATGATTTTTCTGTGTGGCATGGTCTGTGAACTCGTTTTGGAGTTTCTGTGAACACTGCTTTCTAGTCTGAGAAGTTCATTTCTTCACAACTTTTGACAAAAATGTACAGACTTACAACACAGAGTTGAAAAATTGTCTAAAGGATACCCATCCCACTGGCAAAAACTGTAACTAAGTATTGGAAATTGTATTTTCAGGCTAGACTACAGCTTTGATAACTCATTTCTGAAAAGAAAATCATATCTTGCAGGAACTTTGTGAGAAAAAATAAAGAAGAAAAAGAAACAAAATATCATTAACAATAAAAAAAAATCAGTGAAAAATTAGAGAAGGGTTAGACTGGAATTCAAATACTGGACTTCAGATTGTTATACTACCACTTTAACTGATAGAGCTACCTGGTCAATAAGTGGCCTGGTCCAACTGTGCTACAGTATATAGCCAAGTGGAAGATAAGGGGAGGCTACTGGGTATAAGGAAAAAACAGTGCAGTTGGACAGGGATCCTTAAGAGACCTTGAGTAATTTAAGGTTCTTCAGTCATTCACATTTTTCTGAATTGCTAAGTGGTAGAGTAATTAATGCTTATTAGACCAAACATGGTACATGTATTATATTTATCCGTGACTGGGATGATAGTGATACCCAAGGCACTGTCATTGTCTAATAGATGTAATATTTATATACCACATATACATACTGCTGGATCAGTTATATTCTCAGGGTGATCCTATACTCTGTCACCCTCTGACGAATGTTATTTTGATATATGTACTGTTGGGTGACAATTATTATTATCCTCAGGGTGACCCAAGACATTGTTACCCTCTAATGAATAAAATGAGTTGATATTTATATCTGTACTGCAGGGGGACATTGACATCCTCAGGATGATATTAGCCACTGTCACCCTCAGATGAATGTAATATTTACATATGTAATGCTGGATGACAATGGAACCCTTAGGGTGACCAACAACACTGTTACCCTGTAATGATTTAACTGAAAAATAATTATAAATACTGCTTGTTTACAGTGATATCTTCAGTCTTAGACACCGTCCTGATGAATGTTATATTTGCATACATGTATGTACCACTTGCTGATTAATAGAATCTTCCCCTACCTTGAGGGTGTGACAGAGAAATCTCCAACACAAGAGGTGATGTTGATTGGTTTCTTACCCGAGGCTCTGCCGAGGGTTAGACAAAAACAAATCACCCCGAGGGTTAGACAAAAACAAATCACCCGGAGGGTTAGACAAAAACAAATCACCCCGAGGGAGAAAGAAATCTCTGAGGGTTGGAGATTTCTCTGTTACACCCACAAGGTAGGGGATAATTATTTTTCTCCCATTCTATTATTTCAGTCAAAATTCCACTGACAGTAGTCTGCCATGTTTGTAAACAAAAACATAAGTGGGGTATGGATATCATCATTCACTTTTAATAATGTCACAATTACCCCCCCCCCCCCGGACACATTTTGTTAACGTCACAATTGAACACGTACTTATCGGCACAAGGCTATCTTCCCCTAGGGGGTGACAAGCTTATCTTTCCCGGCTAAAACGGGAGACACACCTGTGAAGAGTGGGAGAAAGAGATATCCTTGGGGGTGATCTAAGACACTGTCACCCTCTGATGAATTTTATATTTTCTTTGTACCACTTGATGACAGAGATATCCTCAGGGTCCTATGCACTTTCACTCACTATTGATTCTAATACAGTGTATGTGCTCAAGAGTTATAATGATACAAATGTACCATCAGGTTGGTGTTAGGCACTGTTAACCCTCAAATGTGAAGTAAACATAATATCTTTGTAATACAGTTTATGTACTGCTAGCTGACAGTGATATCCTCAGGGTGATTCTAGGCACTGTCACCTCTATGTATATAACATATTATACAGAACACTATTAACACTCTCTAAATAGTAAATACATACATAATATACACGTTATCCTTTAGAACACTAAGAACAAACAAGGTTTTCAAATAACAAACATTGTATTAAGACTTTATTCGTGTTTATATACTGTATCTTCCCTGCATCTTCTCTGCATCTTCCCTGTAACTGGCTCATGCTGTAAGGGAGATAATCATGCAGGCTTTTATTTCCTCTGAAGGAAATAAATTCTACGAATAACGAAAAAGTTCTGACAGACATAGCCACAATGAGCTGCTTTCTTGCCAAAAGCAGGGAAGTAATTCTTGCTACAACAGGGGATAATCAAGAAGGTCATCCTGTCTTCTGGCTGAAATACATGCACCCTTAGACTGAGAAAAGGAACCAGTGTTTCGCTAAGATGTACAGAATCATCCAAATACCTGCAGAGCTGTTAACACAAAGGGAAATAATCAGCATATCACATTTTCTTCTGACTAAAATAATTTCCAGACTGAAAACATCCACAAAGGGGAATAACTCTTACAATTATGAATCTCGAATTGGTACAAATGTTCTACCAAAGCTGTACTGTATAGTCCCTGTATCTGTGCTGTATTTACCCCAGGCACCAAGGGGGATAACCACGCAGGTTGTGTTGTCCTCGGACCCAAACTGTAGGGCCTGGTCAGTTACACGATTTGCTGCCTCCTGGGGGTGAGTACAGCTGCATGTTATGTCCACAACCTCTTGGTCACTCAGAACAAAACTGACCCCATCACTGATCAGCGCTAGAAAGGCATCACGGCCGTGGTCAAGCTAGAACAAACAAATTACAAGAATCAAATATAGCATGTCTCCTGAAAAATGTGTATATATGTATACTGTAAATGCAATATTTATATAAAATTATAGTGTAAATTGAAATAAATTTGCCCTTATTCGTGCTCCTCCCCTTTTAAGCACCCCTCCCCTTTTTCAGCATGTGCCTTTTTCCCCAAACACTCTCTTTTCTGGCCCCTTCCAATTAAACAAAATATTGTACAATAATAATATAAACATTATATGAGACACAACAAGAATGTTTTCCAGTGTTTTTGAACATAAAGGAGAAGAGATTTTTTTTAATTATCCCTTGTAATATTCATGGCAAATTGGAGACTTTCTCCAAAATAGTATTATGTTAAAAAATCGCAAAAGTTAGTCAAAAAACTTGACCGACCTTTTTTGTCTGTATTTCTGGATGTTCTGTAACACCATATTTCTTCAAAGGGAGATTACCAATACAGCGCGTCATACTGAGATTTCCGTTGACTTTGGGCGTCCCCAGACTGTTTGGTGTGATGACTGCACCACAAGCCTCGATTCGCTTTCTTTCCTCTATATTGTCAGGGTGATGATCTTGAGTGAGGGCGATTGATTTACCTCCCCGACATAGGAGAGCTCGTGTGTCCCCAACATGGCCAATCGTCAGTTCAGTGCTGTGTTGTAACAGACAGACAGTGGCTGTACTTCCAGCACTGAACTGTTCGTCACCTACAACATATTTATCGTAAAACATTAATTTTATCGATTTACATCAATATAATACATATTAGCCCAAGTTTCCTCTGGCCCTGACACCAGACTAAAGGCATGTTTGACAGATAGATGTCTGGTGTTGGACATTTATCTGTCAAAATGTCTAAATCTGGTGTCAGGGCCAGGGGGAACTCGGCTAAACACATATGTAACCATTTTCTACTAAAATGTCACAAAACTAACAGTATCCTTAACTACAAAGAGATATAATGGGTCCTCCAAAAAGTCCCAGGGGGAAAGCACAAGTTAAGCATCTCAACCCCAAAAGTCACAGATATTGTAAAGGCCGTCTTTTGTGGGTTCCTTATTTCAGCGATTTTCATAGAAACAATTTTTCAGTGAAAAATTCAGCCCACAAAAATAAACAGCTAATTAATAGGTCTTAACAAAAGCATACCGTTTTAGCAAATCTGTTAGAAAATTAAGGACTGTTTAAAAACCCAACTTTAAAGTAAAAAATATAGAGCATTTCATTGAATTGCCAGTAGAATGTTAATATGAGACCAGCAACAAATAAACTATGGATGCCTTCTCTATAGTGACCAATCCCATGCCCCGGAGGGCAGAAAAAAGGGAAGAATTCAAATATCGAGGTATCTCCAACTTCAGGAAGTCAACTTTGTCTCTTAATGATAGCAAAATGATCCCTAGTTACGTATCACATTATCATCTACAGTACAGGAATAAACATAGAGAAAATATCTTCTATTTCCTGAACAGTAAATCTAGTTCAGTATTTGATTACTGTTTTGAAGTAGAATTATGGTAACATAGGTACCTAGACAGTAGAATGATAAATTTCTGGCGAGACTGTTGTTGACATCTATAAATGACTGTCTTAGAACCACACTGTTGTCTTGTTCCCTTGACAACCATAGGGACAGGTTATTGCTCATTTGACTTTCCAAGTACGCAGAAGCCAAGTCTCCGTTGTGTCCATCAAATATCCCGAAATACAAATATTCTGGGGACAATTTCTTGATGGCATATCTGTCTTCATTCCTGTTCCGACGGCCAAGTAGGGATGCTGTTCCAATCTTCTCCAGTGGAATCTGAGGGATCAGCTTTCCTGTAAAAGGATGATACATTCTAAAGTTATTGTACTTATGGCCTGAAATGTCACCTACGAATACTGATCGTTACTAGAAACGAAATGTAGAAAATAAGTCGGGGATAATTAACATTTTATTTTTTGGCAAGTTTCTAACAAACTGAATGCTTTTGAAGAGGTATTTAATTGGAATATGCAATGATGAAATAATAGGATACACATGTACAAACAAAATGATTCAGAATTGAAAGCAATGTCCACTTTAAAATTTGTTGTCAATTATAATGGTCAATTTGAAGCATTTTATATTAATGTTACCATATTTATTCTGTCAAAGCGCAGGTTTTTTGAGAATGGTACCTTATACCTGCCGCTCCTTAGATTATGTTGTGTTTCCAATTGCATTCAAACTACTGTATATACCACTAAATTGAATCTGAGAACAGTTCTTTTGTTTTGACTCTTTTTAATTGAAACTTTGGGGGAAACTACCATTGTTTTTCATTTGTAATGGGACAAATTTCAGAAACTGAAAGTGAGTATAATATTTAATTCACTACACAAAAACGAAAAAGGTTCAGGGTTGGAGGTGGCAGTAACACGAGGCAACATTCAGTGTGATACAAATTCTTACCTGTTTGTATGCTTTCTTTCATAAGAATAGGCATATTGATACGATTGTTCCAACTCCCAATGGTGTCAAAGTTGATACCAACTTGTTTCTTTCCCTTGTTTTCTGGGTCAGACAGAACACCCACACGTCTTGTTGGCATACACACAGAGGAAGGGCAATCATTTCTCAACAGAAATTCATTTTGTTTGCCTCCGTATCTCTTATCACAAACTGTTAAACTGGAGTAGAGTCGAGAGGTTTGGCCAAATTGGTCTTTACTTTGTGAAAACTGTGTTTTTTGTCGTCTAAGCAATTCATTACAGACTGGGTGTCTGCTTTCTGAGCAATAACACTTCTTTCGTGGAGTTATCTCCCTTGTGGTGTCTTTGTTTCTATGACAACAGAGAATACCAGTATGACAAGATTGCCAGCCAGTATTTGAGACAAGCCTTGTGCCTCTCGATAGGGTTGTAAATGTTGTATTCATTTTTAGTGTTCATATAAGCCTGCATTTGTGAAGCTCATCGTAAACAGTTTTCTTAAAAGGTGTTTTTTTTTTGTTTCCGTGCTACACCTCCAGTCGCGTTCATCTTCAGACATGTAGGTTTATCAGATTCCTTTCATGTAACCATCTGAAATGACAACAAGAATATTCAATAGAACCTTGTTCAACCACCACCTGAAATGTTAGTTCGAGTTTCCTACATGGCCCCGACACTAGAATGAGACATTTTCACAGATACATGTCTGTTGTGGGGCCCAACACCCCACAATGCAACATCTGATCTGACAAAATGTTAAATCTGGTTACAGTGGTGTCAGGGCCAGAGGAAACTCAGGCTAATGAAATGACAGCAAGAATTAACACTGGAACCTGTCTTATCTGTCTTTTAAACAAAACACAAATATAATATATTTTTTGTTAATAATTAACAGGGCTTAGTTGTCAAGTCTGATTATCTTTTCCCATTTTGAAGAAATATTTGAAAATAAATCATAAATGTTTGTTGCTGTTGCTGTGAATTTTCTTATTCAATTCATTCTTGTGTACCTTATTCTATGAAAACATTTAAATGTAGCAGATGTAAAGGTTGAAATAATTTTGTAAAAAAATATCACTGATCCGTTTCCGTATTCTTGGACCATAGTGTATCACAATTTTCAGACAGTGTGCTACAAATACACGGGCGGGCACAGAAACTGGGCAGGTAAAGGGCTGGCGTCGTTCAACAACGATGACATAATTAGATAAGTTGTTAATGTAGTGTAAAGGAAGAGATTGCAAACTCATATCAAAGGTTACATTAAAGACTGAACATAGTTGATAAGCAAAGTAACGCACATTACTGCTCACAGTCGTTACTAAAAATAACCCAATTTATCTCTTCATCAGTAACTTTTGCAAGACATTATTAAAAATCGCAGTAATTTACAAGGTAAATAATATTTTGCTAAAAATTGTTTACTGAAAGCGTCGGCTACTTAGAAACTTGATGTCACTTTACCGGAAGTATTGCATCTATTTTTGGTACTTTCCGACATGTAAATAAAGTTTATTTTTGCATTTGTATTATGTTTCATGACTGAATAAATGCGACATGGACGAACAATTTGAAAAAGTTATGATTCAAGTGATTTTGGCTATTTTTAGTAACAAATCCATACCCTTATTGGCGTATAATAGGCGAATTCGCGTATTATACGCAAGTTAGTGGTTTTCCACGACCTGCTTATAGTAAATACTGACACCACTCTAACAGTGGTGTCTTCGCCGTCTCACATGGTGACATCTTGCTTAACAGGAAATAGTCTGTTTCTTTACAATAACGGACCACACATCCCACAGTTGTATCTTACCGTGTGTTTGTATTTTATCATGGATGAAATCTGAGATAACCTTCCTATCGTCTGCAGTTCGACTTTCAGTTTCAACTTGTAAACAAGCGGATGTCGAAGTCGGGTGCGTTCGATGAAAAATATTGCTACACTGAAGTAGTCATCTCCCTTTAATAAAAAAAAGCCCGGCCGCATGAAATGAATTTGATATTATACAATTTGTATCTATGTGATGTTTCCATGCAGATACATGTATTTGTTAATATATTCTGGCATAGCACTATACATGTAGTTTTCATAAGAGCAACAGGCAAGAACTTTGTCAATGTGCACCAGTTATCACTTAACTTTCTATATAGTTTTAAAAATACCTAAGTTGCGGCGTTTACCGAAAACTGGATTATTATAAGTGCATACCAGAGAACCAAAATAGTAAATACATATCCGAAGTCCGCATTATCTTGTACATACCCAACACTTTAAATTATTTAGTTAATGCTCAAAAACATTTTTGTGCTAAAAAAATGGTTTTGGGAACGTAAAATTCGAAAATTTGGGTAACGTTACAATAAAGATTTAAATTTTGACTTACTTTTTGTATCATAGACAAGTGGGTGATATTATGGCATTCATTCGTCATCAGTAATATTATTGTTATTAATGCGTAACGGCCCATCAACACGGGATAGGTCATTAGGGCCAACGAATGGTCGGAGAAAAACAAATGCAAAATAAAAACATCAAACAAACTTCAAGTTAAAAGACAAACATCAATTTCAATATAGAAAGTGGCTATGGTGACTCAAATTGTATTAAAAAGACCAACAGCTTTCAGATAGCCTGAAATTGTAGAGACAGTTATGTTTTCAAAAAGAGATTTAAGACATGTAATGTTATTATAGATATTTTCTCGAGTTGACTGAAAGTCTATACAATCTAGTAACAAGTGTTATACTGTAAATGGTTCCTAACACACTATGCATTGAGGCTGGACTTTACGTTTTAATAAATAACAATGGGTAATGTATGAATGACCCATCCGAAGACGGGCAATGACAACCTCGTCTCGGCGCCTCACTCTGTAGCTAGGATGCCATTCACCGATTTCAGGTTTGATAGAATGTAATTTGTTATCGACCCATTGATTCCAATTATTTTGCCACTGCGATCTTATAGATGTTGTAATTAGTGATTAGATGACATTTTGAGGTAATATTATGTAATAATATTAAGATTTTTCGAATTGAGATATTCTTCAATTTTTTGTTGCGAAGGCTCTGTAGAACAGATAGAAAATCCTCGGGCTACTTTGAAGGGCCACCACACTTGGAAAGGTAACGCAGGAAATCCTACACAGTTGAATAATTCAGAAACCTGGCCATCCTCGATATCCAGGGGTTACGCTCATGTTCGCTCTCTACACCCCTGGAATATGTTATAGCAAAATTGAAGACACGAAGATAGCTGTTTGAATGGTCTCAGGTAACAAAACCTGACCAATCGCTAGGCTGATACCTGCCCTTTGAAGATTGAAGAGACGCCCGACTTCAAAGCCTGTCAATTTTTACCGTTACGTGACCGCGATATTCTTTTGATGTACATCAAAGGATCGAACTAATCTGTTTGTCTCATCAACAAGGTAGCGCACACTGAGCCTTCAATTTTGCTATGACATATTCCAGGGGTGTAGAGAACGAAAGTGAGCGTAACCCCTGGATATCGAGGACGAAACTTGGCTAACCAGCCCTAGAAACATTAATTCAAAGGTGAGGGTCAAGCTAGGTAGCAGTGAGTACCAATGCTCAACATTAAAAGCGATGTATTTCTAATAAGTCATCAGGAAACGAAAGGGATGAACATTAACTGATTCCAAGTGTGAAAGGGGTGCAGCAGTTTTTGTACGCTTTCGTGTCCCCACGTAATTAAAGACATAATATAAATAACTGACTATATGTATGTATTTTAACTTTTATGATGTGGAGTTTTTCGGAACATAAAGGGCAAAAAAAAATCCGATTCTGCATGGTGTTCTGTGTGTTGGGTTTGTTTGATTAAATAAAGCCCGTCCTTTTCCTTGCCGAAATTTTAGCAGGCGACAATTAGTAACCGTTGCTTCGTAGAAAGTGGATGTTTTGTGTGTATACGTTTCCGTTGACCGATTTCGCGAATGACGAAATGTTGAGTATTCCGTGTAGGCGTTTGTGTTTACACGCCAACACAATATTATTAGCGATCATGACACTTTTATTTGATATGTACACATCTGCTTGAAAAAACAACAACTTTCATTACTTAAACTGTTATGAAGTCATAACTTGTCGGTACGCATAAAGATTAAACGTACCTTTTTTCATTAAAGAGTTCCAGAATTGTTAATGTTGTATCTGTCATCGTGGACACTGACCAAACACATGTTTGTGTCCATCACGCCTTGTCTTACATGGACTCCGGACATAGACTGACCGCTCCAGTGTCCGACAATTTGTACCGCGCGTGACAAAAGCGACTGTTAAGATGACCCCTGACCAACACTGTTTATAAAACGGATGTGTAAATAATGTTTATTGAAATATAAATGGCTGTGTTATGATAAAAGTCTTGTCTATTTCTGATGCCAGGGTCTTTGATGGTTGGCGATCAGACGTTTAATGGCGCGGCTCATAGAATCATACTGAGTGTAAGTTTAGCACGGTACTGTAAATGACATGCCTTGTCCTGACATGCTTAATTAATCAAAAAGCTTTTATCCACGAAGGCGACAATAAGGTAAGCACTGGTTTAAAATTATTGCTTACATCATATTTAGGACGTATACAATTTATCACTTTTATATCCCTTCATGTTGAGATCCTGGCTAAATAACACAAGTTAAATTTCAGAGGAGCTTGCCCGCTATGTCCAGTTATAGTAAAGAGAGCCGAATGACAAGTACCGCCAGTACTAGTCTGGACCATTCTCAAGGCTGAACATCAAGTTGCTAGGATCTATATTCAGCATCAGAGACTCAAGGTACGGTATCGTCAAAGCTTCCTGTTTCAGCTTAGTTATATAGTCTTAATGTTACGATAACAACTAGACACTATTATATATCAATTTATGTTCTGTTTCCGTTTACAAGAGTGGTTATATCGGGTTTAGCACCTACACAGCTTAATATACGAAAATGGTTGCATGTATAAGTACACAGCGTAATGGCAAGATCTTATTAATACCAAGTATTTTAAAATATAATATTCAACTTGTGATGACTGATTAGGTCTTCTATCCTAAATTAACTATCAATATTTATTCTTGGGCTATAGCTGATGATTCACTCTCCCCGAATTGTAAATATATTTTTGATTTTCTCGACATTCTGAAACTGTCATTGAGGATTATTCGGATTAATGAGGACGCCATTTCAGTAACTAATGATTAAGTATATGGTTTAACCCTGCAGAGGTCAAGTTTGACAAACTATGAGTGTCTAGATGAGATTTTAATACAACCAGGAACTGACAACTTATTTTGCGAGCTTTCGAAGACATCTGTTTCCTTACCACTAAGCCACAACGTGCCGAATCAGTAAAGTCAGCTGTCAGGAATCATAGAGAAATTTTGTCAAGTAGCACTCTAAAACTGCTGGTAGTCAGGGTGACGGGTAACATGTTTACCCATTCCGTCCCTTAGTGGATGTTAGAATAGGGTCATAAAGATGACTCAGCTGGTGGCCCCCTTCGTCTCTGTTCATAATTCCCATTCCTTTCTAACCCAGATGGATTTTTTGATTTTCCTGACGTTCCCGATGTCCTCCCTTTCAAGTACTCTCGAGTTGTTCCAGTCTGTGATGTGGTTGTGTGTGTTAGCATGCCTGTAAAGGCTGATTTACCATATTGTTTCTCTGATGTCCCCCTTGTATTTCTAGTGCAGACTTGCTGTTTCATGGCTTCAATGTCTTTGCTGATATTTGCGGGGTGTCCAATTGTTTTTGGTCGATTTCTCCGATGAATGTAAGGCGCTAACTGTTTCATAGAATTTGGTAATCACCCCATTCATGCCTTCCTTCGGCAATTTGTCTTTCGGATGAACTAATAGTTATTTGATGGTGTTGCGTGGTCGCATGGACTTGCTGATGTGATGTTTGCTCAACACTCTGAAAAGTGCTTCAGACAACCCTTTTAACTTAATTTCGGTTCGATCTCCAGCGGTGGCGGAAAAAGAGAGTGATGTCTGATAGGTTCAGTTGTTATCTCTCCGATGGCACTTTGGTTTCCCCCGTGTTTTTTTTCCACTAAGAAAACATAATTTGTTCCCTTAGCGGCGTCGTAATAAAAACTCTTCAGAGTTTACGTTTGTTGTTGACAATGTATATGAACTTGAAAAAATATTATTATCCCCCGATTTCACCTAAAGGGGGATATTTTTAATTTGTGTTTGTACGTCTGTCCGTCTGTCCGTCTGTTTGTTTGTTACGCTTCGTTTCCTTGCAATAACTGCAACAAATGTTAAGCGATTTTCTTCAAACTTGGTAACAGGGTAAAATGCCTTAAGAATTGGACTTTACTCGATGACCACTTTCAGCGGACTTTATTTGGCGGAGTTATGGCCCCTTGAAAAACGAAAATTCAAGCTATACATCATGTCTCAACAGCACGATAGTCACATGTTTAAACCTAACCTCAACAATGTTTACCGACAATATCTCCTGCAAACTGGGGATAATAAATTCCACGAATTTGCTTGTTATATTTATTTATTGATTCATTTATTATACAGCCTTACTTATTATTATCAACTTTGATAATCATCTAACGCATTTTTACCTCTTCTGTGAATATTTCAACTTTCATGAAAATGTCTTCAACAGTTAAAACAAATCTTCGAAACAGTACGATTACCGGACCGTGAACGTTAAAAAGGTCGTGAACGATAACCAGACCATGAGCGTTAACCAGACCGTGAACGATAGCCAGACCGTGAACGTTAACCAGACCGTGAACGATAACCAGACCGTGAACGTTGACCAGACTGTGAACAATAACCAGACTGTGAACGATAACCAGACTGTGAACGATAACCAGACCATGAACGATAACCAGACTGTGAACGATAACCAGACTGTGAACGGTAACCAGACCGTGAACGATAACCAGACCGTGAACGTTAAGCAGACCATGAACGATAACCAGACCGTGAACGTTAACCAGACCGTGAACAATAACCAGACCGAACGTTAACCAGACCGTGAACGATGACAAGACCGTAAACGTTAACCAGAGCGTGAACGATAACCTGACCGTGAACAATAACCAGACCGAATGTTGACCAGACCGTGAACGATAACCATTACCCTATAGAGACGGCCGTAATAGAAGACACACAATATTATAAAGAGGAAGTAAAAATGTCTTCTACAAAGATGTGTGATGTAGTTATAGTGAAACTTGTTTAAATCGAACACCACCAGTACCTATGTTTCTGGTAGGTTTAGACATTTAAATTGATGACAAAGGCTTGGCATAAATCGTTTGAAACATGTTACCATGTTTATACTGTTTACACGCAATCGTCTATATCATAATAATATCTCTAAGCTGCATATGTTTTTGTAGCGAGCAAGACTCTCGACATGACTACCGGAAGAAACATGTGGATCACGTTGAGCTTTCTGGTGCTGGTGGGAAACCTTGTGATGTGTTCAGAGGTCAACATAAACAAGAATGACGGAAGATCAGACATAGCTCGTCGATGGTCAGATGTGTCTACGTCCTGGGGTGGTAACCATGGAAACGTTTTAAGTTCTGGGTCTGGAGTTTCTCAGTATCCGAAATACACCGTACCCGAATACATGCTACATCCAATTCCGAAGAACAACGGAAAGCAGCCACGACCTACTGGAAAGGCTATGACATTGGGAAGCCATGGGCGTGTACTTCATCCGACTAGATCCGCCTGGCAGACGATAAACAGTGATATATTTCCTTCTTCCAACAGTCATTTTACAGGAATAAGTAGAAATAATTTAATGACTTCTTCATGGAAAACACCTGCGTATTCACTCGGAACGAACAAACAGCCAATTGCAGACAACGGAATATCGGGGGTTAACTATTGCAGACCTTGTGCATGTGAGAAGTCAGTAAGGAGTCACGTGACTCAAAATTCCCGCGAGAGGTTTGAGACAGGCATGAGAAATCAGAAGTTTGGTTTTCAAATCAATCAGCCATTAACATCATCTTTGAAATTAGGTTCATCCCTGGATCAACAGGTGCCATTATATTACGAGATAGGGAAGCAAGGCTTCGGCTCAAATTCGGAAACTAGCACTCACAGTTCTGGTGAGGTCACAAGGTAGTCGTTGTAGATGGCAGCACTATCGATTTACTTTGTATTATAAAAAGTGGAAAATTGCGCGGAGTGGAAATACTGTGTGCTTTCGTGTCGAGTAAATTAGCGCGAAAATAACCACACGCAAATATATCTATAGATTGTATAGTTGTTTTTGTTTTGTTTTAAAGCTTATCGACAATGTTAGTCATTTAGGGCCAAACAACGCTGTGAAAACAGACATTCACAAAAAGAAGGTTGTAAAAGATGTAAAATTAAAATTAATAACAAACGAATGAATTGCAAAATAAATCATGATGTACTGTTAAGATCGATTGAGTGTGAATTATCAGATATACATATAGTTTAGATATATACAATGCATATTAATTTCATAATCATTGTCAACGCGAAAATTTCCGCATCGCTGACAGTTTAAAAAGTTATAAGGCGAACATTTCCAATTTTACGGTACTTTGACCAAGCTCCATTTTCATTATTCCAATATAACTACTCTTTCCTGTATAAATACAGACTGTGTGACCATATAATGCAATAATGTTTTTAAGATGTGTAATATCTTCGTTGGCATGCAGGAAAGAAACTGGAGATATCAAACATTTCGTTTACCTTCAGCATATCAATGCTTTTCTAAAAATAAAATTTGTTATGAAGGTACGCCTCATCTTTTCTGTCAATATGCTACAGCCTTGCTGTTAGGATCCGGATGAACTACTTCGCTACCACTAAAACACTTGCTGTTAGGATCCTGATGAACTATTTTCGCTTCCACTAAAACACTTGCTGCTAGGATCCTGATTAACTACTTTCGCTACCACTAAAACACTTGCTGCTAGGATCCTGGTGAGCTACTTTCGCTTCCACTAAAACACTTGCTGCTAGGATACTGATGAACTACTTTCGCTTCCACTAAAACACTTGCTGCTAGGATCCTGATTAACTATTTTCGCTACCACTAAAACACTTGCTGTTAGGATCCTGATGAACTATTTTCGCTTCCACTAAAACACTTGTTGCTAGGATCCTGATGAACTACTTTCGCTACCACTAAAACAATTGCTGTTAGGATACTGATGAACTTTTTTCGCTACCACTGAAACACTTGCTGTTAGGATCCTGATGAACTACTTTCGCTACCACTAAAACACTTGCTGCTAGGATACTGATGAACTACTTTCGCTACCACTAAAACACTTGCTGCTAGGTTACTGATGAACTACTTTCGCTACCCCTAAACACTTGCTGTTTGATGGAATCCTCACAGGAACTACTTTTATTTCGTGGTGTTTGTTTGCTTGAGTTTAACGGCCCATCCACAACAATGGTCATTTACGGCCAATACAACTTTTTACTATTGGGCAACCATTCGAGGAATCACATTTAAATCGTATAAAGCGTCGTATATCTTATAAAATCAACAGCAGGATAGGCTTGAGAGAGTAACAATAGTACAATGGGGAAAAATATGATATTTTTAAAAATATCGTGTAAAGATTGAAATGGAAAGAGATATGTATGAATGCCATGAAAAAAGAGTCATGTAGGTAAATGGAATCACAGTAAAGATGGAATCATGCTAAATTGCCCCTTTTAGGTCCCTCTCTGTTCTCCATTAGACATAAATAACCTTCATTTATAAACAAAACTATCCCTCTATACTGGTGGTATTAAAAAATTAAGAAATTTGTTTAAAATCTATGAAACCCTTGATGAGGTATGGACTTTTATGACCAAAATACACATCTTACTCATTTCATGTCCTTGAGGCCATTCTATTTCCCCTAAGATTGTTAAAACCTGCATTTATGAACAAAATAATTCCTCTATTATCGTGGAATTAAAAAATAAATTTGGTTAAAAGCTATGAAACCCTTGATGGAGATGGAGTTTTACGACAAAACACACAAATTACTCATTGTCATGCCTTTTCGGCCTGTCACTTTTCCCCTTAGATAGTTAAAACCTTCATTTATAGACAAACATATTCCTCTATTCTTGTGGTATTAAATAATTAATTTGGTTAAAATCTATGAAACCCTTGATGAAGTATGGACTTTAATGACCAAAATACCAAAATTACTAATTTTTATGCCACACAGCTCTTTCCTCTGTTGGTGCCATAGTCTCCAACATTAAGTCAATATTTGATTGTTGACCACTGTGCAAAACCCTTTCATGCCAGAAATGAGTAAAAAAAATGATATTTGATAAAACTTAGGAGGTAGTCGAGAAGAAGTTCCAACAGAAGTGGGTGTGGCTAGTAAATGATCAACATAAAATATCATATGTTAGAAAGACTAAATTTTAGAACATTTTAAATGCGAAATTTTGATTGAAACGAGTTTCTTCTTTCTTATTCTGTCACTTAAACAGCAACAAATGTGAATTTTTTTTTGGTTTGTTGATTTTGTTTAAAGTCCTATTAACAGCTTTGGTCATTTGAGGACGTGTCTCCATGTGTGTTGTATATACGTGCTTGCATGTGTGTATGCCAAAAACTGGTATGTTGGTGTATTTGCCTCCCTGTGCCGACTTCCGGTGCTAATCACTGAAATACTATGCATAAGGCACCCAGCACAGCAGATCCGCACTATCACAAGGAGGCAAGCACACACACATACCCTGTCTCCTACAAACACACACGCAAGCACGCATACACTACACATACGGAGGCACGTCCTTAAAATGACCTTAGCTGTTAATAGGACGTTAAACAAAATCATAACCAAGCCTACTTGTGATAGCACGGGTGGTGCAGTGGATAGTGCACTTGCCTTTCACCAAGGCGGCCGGGGTTCGTTTCCCCGATCGGACGTGAAAAGGTTGGGGTCACCTGCCCGACCACGTGGGTTTTCTCCGGGTACTCCGGTTTCCTCCCACACTAAGACCCCCACGCGCTAACATCCGGGCCAACAAGAGTGATTAATATAAGTTGAAATAACTTGTTTCATAATTGTTGTTAAATAAATAAAGTTTATATTTAGCACGGATCTGGAAGCAGTTCTACACGTAAAAGGTTATTTGTTGAAATATAGATACGACGTAGCCACGTGTAACATATCCTATTAAAGGTTATTGTACAAGCTATTTAGAAGTTCAAGCGGGCTGTGGTTTTTGATTTCGATAAATATATCCAGTTAAAGGCACATGCTGTGAAATAATGGAACATCGGTGAAAGGGGTGCTGCAGTCACACTTCCGACCCAGCTGAGTTTTAAGTAATTTATTTTAATTGATTTACATGAAACATATTTAATTTATGGTAGACCAATTTCGCCGTCTATATGACATCTCCTTTGCACCCTTTAGCAGCAACAGACAGTAGATTAGCATTTCATAGTAAATAGTGCAAGCTTTAGTGAATAAAATATGTGTTAATAGATTATTACGCGTCTGTTATTGATTTGTATATCTTGTACTGTTTAATTGGTACATTTATGATATACTTGAAGTTACCTCTCTGCACTGACGATATTAGGACTCTAGGTGAATAACAAATGAATTTATTTCACAAAGATTTAATTGAATATTGAATACAAAATCAAAAGGAATTTGGAAACATGCGTAATCCCTATACAAGCCCTCTCCTGGTATGGACAATGCACTTTAATGTACTAAATGTGAAATATTTTAGAAGCTTTCTACATCGAGAATAAAAAATGGATGCATCTTTAATAAACTTTAAAATAGTGATAAGATTTTAATTTGAGACAACAATGGCTTGAACTACATTCAATTGGCCTTTTACAGGTTAGATAGCATTTCACTACTGATAAGCGGGTGAGAAATACTCAGCTGTCTGGTAATATAAAATGCCCGTTTAGTAGGTTAGGGCATAGTTCCTGCCGACCATTCTAACAATGAAGATCCTGGGATTCTTATGCTTGGTGACTATAGCAGGTAAGTTGTAAACAGAACGATAAGTCTGAAACAGATTAATGTAATGTCTCAATGACATTCTGAAAATATCTATATACATATGGGAAAGTGAAGCAAGCAGTTTTTTTGGAAACATTTTCAATCTCGCTGTATTGTCTCTGAACAAACATATCGACTCAGAATGATGTTAGGAATGGATAACAACAAAACAGGAGTGTGTTTCCGATTGGAAATTGTCACCAGTAGTCGGAGACAAATCATGTTAAGACGTCAAATTCCTGCTTTGACGGGAACCCTTTAGTAGTGGCTGATTACCATTTGTCAATCACTGTCAAAAAGTTCTGCTGTATTATTTTTTTTAACTTTACCGGACAGGCATATTTCTAAATATGCAGTCTCATCATCGATATTGAATGCCAAAATCCTAAAAAGAAGAAAAGAAATAGACAGGATATTAATATATGTAATAACAAAAGTTTATCTCTTGTTTGGAAGGGCATAAAACATGCAACATATTTGATTTTATATGAATTCTTCTGACGAAAAGATGTTGATCAAACATGTGTGATGTATCACTATTTATCGTTTACAAGGGCGTTGTAGGCAATAACGTTAGCAAATTGAAGGCAATCGCAATGTGCCGAGGAGTACATATGAACATGTAACATTTTGTTTAATGAATACAATTATATTTAATTCATTTATCATTAATTTATGAACAATTCAATAACAAAAGACACTAATTGATCATCCTTACAATTATTTCTATCAATATATTTTACAGGATGTACGAGTTTGCCTGCTCATGTTTTCTCTGAACTGCATAGTCCGGCAGAGCTAAAGGTAAACATGGCACATATCTAAACGTCAACATAGCTCGATTAGGGGCACACAAATGTTTTCAAAGGGATTGAACTGCGTTTGTTTTAAATTGTCATACCGGCATGAAAATTTAAAAAACACCGTTCAATCCATATATTATTTTTTTACTATAGAACAATTGTTTAATTTTAATTCGTTTGTTCTTAAATAGTTTATTTATTTACTACGTTTTGTATATGCGTCATCCTTTAAACGGCATTGGCGGAACAGCCCTGTTTAACTAAAATTAGCGCCAATATTTAACCTTAGTCATTTGGGCGTTTGGCGCAGGTGCATTCTCCATGTTATCTGAAGCGAAGCGACAAAACTCTCATTGAACAAGGTTAATCTATGACGCAATGAGTAAACCACGTTTTACGTCACAAGAGTTTTTGCTTTCATACTCAAATGAAATGCATTTCTACTGGTTATGTTCATAAAGTCGGTTGCAGCGCAAATGTGAATATATGGATATGATTGCTATGCAGGAAATCCTTTTCCCATGAAGCTGCAAATCAATAAATTTGAAGCAGCATTTTATAAGTCCTACCAAGTGACGTGGTCAACGAGTCTTTTCAATTTTAATAAAAAAAAAATGCATCATATGTCCACTCCTAATAACGTAAATGACATTTCAAGGAAATGTCTTTGTAATCGACATATTGTTCTAGTCAATAACATTATTCTAATCAATAACACTCTTGTCAATAGCATTATCAAGTCGATAACATTTTTCTAGTCGATAACATTTTCAGTCGATATAAATTGATCGATAGTATTCCAGATTCGAACCCTGAACTTCAGACTGCTTAACTATCGCTCTAGTCGATATCTGAAAGACGGAGGTATTCTGGCCTAAATGTTCTATAGTTATCTCCAAATGGAAGTTAAGGGGAGTTATAACATATAGGGGAAAAAACTACAGTGCAGTGGGACAGGGATCCTTGAGCCGAGATAAATAATCCTAATAATGAAAAACAGAGAATACTGAAGTGTCAAATTCCGTCTTTGCGTATTGCAGAGTTATCGTCTCTTGTGAGCAGGTATTGATTGTTACGTCATTGGTTTGTGTGAGAAAATCACGTCGTTTTATCAAAAAATGATGACGTAACAATCAATACCTGCTCATAAGAGCATATAACTTTGCAATACGAAAAGACGGCTACCAATAGTTCGCACTCAAAGGAGACCATTGAAAAAGTATAATAAATAAATAAAAAGAATAGGACCAAGCGTTCCGGAAGGGTTAGTGCATTTTACTTTATTTAGGACGCCCGTCATGTAAATGGGGGTCCAATCCACCTAATGTATCGTTTAAACGATAAAAAAATTATCGATTTTGGTGCAATCAAGTTCAGCCTGGCATCAATTCATTAATGCAGTTATTGGTTGATTAATTTGTCATAAACCAAGGGGAATGCCGCATTTGATTGTTTTTATGAAAGGTTAACATGGGGTAGGTAGAATTTCCAAAGTCACATGTTAAGTATCGCGTATGACCACTGTTTGCTCCAAAAAACAGCATTGCAGCGTCGTCGCATTGAGCTTGTGAACGGACGCGTTATGTGAGCGTGGGTGTTTTCTCACTCATCGGTCAACACTGGGGCCACTGGGGGTGTCAACCTTTCTTGTTTTGGAGAGCATATGTAAACATTGTAAACAAACGAGTCACAACCGACTAACAACTCTATACAAATACATTTCAAATACAGTACATACGTTTTAGCTTCAATTGATAAGTTTCCTCATCCAGGCAAGTAATGTCAAAGTATGTCACACGAGTGAACTACTCCCATTGTGTTTATTTTAATGCCGGATTAAACACCATTGCGGTTATTGTTGTAGGCGTACAACAACTTCTGGATTGTGAATGGAGAGAACGCTTCCATCGCCGACTTCCCATGGCAAGCTTCTCTTCAGAGCGCGGATTCCCATAACTGTGGAGCAGTAGTCATTTCAGCTCGAAAGGCCGTTACCGCAGGGCACTGTATTTCGCCTGGGTAAGACAGTACATACACGGGTAGTCGGTTTGGTATTGGGACACTCGGTAACCGCCATATGATATCTTTCTCCCATATATGTCGGTGCTCACTGTGTTTAACGTTAATCACTGCGTCCGAAGGTAGGGGAAGTTGTCAGGCGAATCATTATTGGGACCCCTTTGTAGCTATCAAATTTCAATCTCACTGCAGGTACAAAATGACGACAATGAAGATAACAACCAAAGTAATCTTATTCTGATTTGAACGTGACAAACGTTTTCTCAACAATCGGCGCTTTAAGCTCATAGAGGGCAAATGTAGTCAATAATACAATGAAGTTATAGTGGTTATATTTATAGATGCATATTCAAATAAGACAATGTATTTTACCATAAATAGCTTTGACATTAATATATGTAAAAAATGAAATCTTTGAAAAACGTTTCATCGGTTCAGGGAATGTTGAATTAAAGGTGACTCCTTCAGACGCCTAGAATGTACAAAATGGTCAGCACATCACTAACTCTCCCAATAAATGCCTCAACATTATAATTGTCAACAGCCGGTGGTGATCTAACACTGCACACGTACATTGTTCAAAAACAAATGACAGCCTTCTACCATATACATTGATAGTCACTTTGTCCCGAGGTAAAACAATAAGCATCTCAAGTATCAATGAATAGTAGATTGGATATATTCTTTAGAATAATATTGGCAGTAATAACGATAATTAATTGATGAATATCTCTATTACAGACTGAAAATTCGAGTGGGGTCAGATAACCACTTTGAGGGTGGCAAGGTCTTCGACGTCAGCAAGTCTACTGTGGTAAGTTGTCATGTCCTCGACCTACGTTGGACAATTATCATTATCACGTGCATGTTTTTGCTACAAGGAAACGTGATCGGTCGATGATTTTAAGTACGTGCCTATGCAACGAAATGTAGCTGGTCTGCGTCGTTGCTGATTAAATTAAAACAAATGTTAACTCTATTGTGACACCTTAGAGCAGACAACCTTGTTTGGAGAACAGATACTTGCTATTTAATAAAAGGAATTGCATATTACTAAGTATTATTTTGATTGATACATATATAATTTTGTATCCCCAAAAATATCGATTTACGTCCTTGGTTGATGTTTTCATTGGTAGGTGCAATAAGATCATGGTTCAAACTCATCAATATTCCATAGTTATAGATTGTTTATTAATTTCTACATGTATCATGCATGGACGTAAACTCTGATGCTATTTAATTGCCCACTTTCTTTTCTGTGTAACTAATATTGTTAGTTTTGTTATCGCTTCTGTCACGCATGCAGTGTCGGTATTGGAATAAATCCTAGTGTTTGTCACTAGTATATAATTGGCAAAAATCACCATAAACTACATTAAAGGGTCAATGATATATAAATCGCCATTTAAGCAACCATTGTAAGTAAATGGAAAGATAAAGATAAACAATATTAGCCTACACGTAAACAAACCGACCATGTTGTAAAAGTTATCACTGAAATTGTGGGTAGACCATCAACTTTGTGAAGTTTGGTCGGACGTACGAGTTCATAGCGGAGGATACCCTGAGTTAACAAAACGGAATTGACATGATATTGTTACTTGTTTTCTTGGGATAATTTCTTTTTGCGGACGGATGGAACCGGAAGGTTGCAGAGGCCAATACGAAGCTAGATTATTTCTGCCAATTGATCATTGAAATCGAAATTAAATTAATACTCGAAATCGAAGAAGGAAAAACAATCAACCATCAATAACACTTCAAAAGTAAAGAGATATCCTGTAGCTCACGTGATGAAGAAGTTACTCGTGATTGACTACGAAGAACCAACGAGGAACACCGGATTGAGATGAACAGAAAATTGGCGGAAAGCTGGAACTACGTACGAGTCGAATATTACCGATGCTAGTAAACAGAAGATGACGGAAAGTAATGCGAGATTTACGGGTTATGAACGGGGGTAACGGGAGAAAGCCGAAGCCGAAAACTGTAGGAACGAAAACTTCTCAAATGATACAAGCAGACAACTCAAGCTGCTGAACCAGATCTACTCACGTACAGAACCGGAGAAAGTCAAAGAGCTAGAATCAACGGGAAGAAGTTACAAATCGAACTGACCGACATCATGGCCAACATCCGAATCGAGGCGGAGCTACGGGAAGTCTGGGGAAAATGGCGTGACGTCACAGGTGCAAAGATGAAGACCAGACATCGGAGCCAATGCTAGTGGTTACAAATCACAAGCGGAGGTATTGCTGACAACAGACTTCGAGGAAATAGACGGAACAGAAGACTTGTGTGACAGGTTGTGAACTGAACTAAAACTTTTATATTAGGAACTACATAAATACGTCCGTATTAAACAGAAGGACTTCTACGGGGATGACGTCACGATCCCAGACGAGGGTCCATACCCGCCGACCTACTTGGGAACATGTGGGCACAGGAATTTGTAGGGATTTTCGATATTGTCAAACCGTACGATATACAAAAACAAAAACTACGATGAGGTGCTGAAAGAGTAGGGGTACACACGGAGGAAGACGTTCGAGAAGGCGGAAGAATTATATGTGTCTTTAGGACTACCGAAAATGACGGGGAAATTCTTGAAGAATTCTATAAAAGAAAAACCAACCGACCGTAGTCTAGTTTGTCATGCTTCTGCTTGGGGATTTTATGAGGATGGCGCTTTCCGGATTAAGATGTGTACAAACATAACGATGGACTAATTTGAGACGATTCACCACGAGATGGGTCACATGCAGTACTATATGGCGTATGAGGATCAGCCGGTCATTTACCGACGGGGCACCAACGAGGGATTTTACACCAACGTTGTCCGGACACCCTAACATCTGTCTGAATTAATTGGAGTAGTATGCGCTAGTCCGGACGTGGACACACAGAAGGTTGATCTGAAGTACTTAATGAAGAAAGCACTCCTCAAGGTTGCCTTTTTGCCGTTTGGTTTACCGATCGACAAGTACCGGTGGGCGGTGTTTAGTGGGTCCATCAAACATTATGCATACAACACAGAGTGGTGAAAGATGAGGACGGAGTACCAGATGCTATCCCCTCCTTCACAACGAAGGGAGGAGTACCTTGGCCCGGGTGCAAAATTCCACGTAGCCTCCAGCGTCTCCTACATCCGGGTATTTCATTAGTTTCGTGGTGAAGTTCCAGTTCTACGAGTCCATGTGTAAAGCCGCTGGTCATGGAGACAAGCCGCTGCACCAATGTGACTTTTACAGAAACAAGGAGACCGACCCAAAACTACATGAGACTCGGGGGAAGTAAACTATGGCCCGAGGCGCTGAGGAAGATGACAGGTGAACTGGATATTAGCGCTGGGTCGATCATGCGGTACTTTCAGCCTCTGCTGGACTGGAGGAAAGTTGAGAACAGAAAAATTGACGAACAAAATAATTTGAAAAACCTGCAATGATACTGTTACATCATCTGTAATGTTTATTTGGCTGTTAAAAAATAAAATAGATAAAGTATACGTGTCTACCATTTTCGTCTGAGGCTGTTAATACAAATATTTGATTATGCCAAACCTAATTCATTATAGGGAATAATTTCTGAAATACTACAATTACAATCGTTATGCAAATATATGACATGACCTGTTAATATAGAGTTAACAGTATTTATTTCGACAAAACAACCACGTAGACATATTTACGTTGACAGTTATTTCAAAAATTACTCCCGGTATTTTCTTGCTTCATGCCAAACTTCTTGCCATGCGTCTTTAGTCAAACAATTAAGGAAATAATAAACAAGTTCAAATGTTTTGTATCAAATAGAACGCAAAAAGGGGGCTTGAGAAACTTATTGAGAACAAGTGTGTTGATATTAAGCCCTATGGTAAAATAACATTACGTGAAGAGAAAGCTTCTGACACGTGACTGTATCTTATTAGCACCCTGATTATGGTACTGGGGCCGGAACCTTCCCCAACGACATAGCAGTGCTGGATTTTGACGAAGATATCACAGGTGACGGAGTTAAAGCTGTCGAAATGCCCACAAGTAGCAGTGGGGACTTCGCTGGACAGGAGTGCACCATCACTGGATGGGGCCGAACATCTGGAGGGGCACGTAAGTATCTAAATAAAATACTGTAAGAAAACTGATTTTCCGGACACATATTTTAGCGATTACCTTAGGGATTACGACTCTGCATTTCATATGCAGAGAACTGGTACATTGTTTGTAGTATGCCCACATAGATCTACTGTAAAACGGATCGTACAGATTTGTGAAGAAGGGTGCCGAGGAGACAACACCGAAAAGACAGACTAAGAAATGAAAGATCCTAAGTCCATGGGGACAACAATATCCTTATAGTAGAAGACACGGAATACACTCCTTATTCTGCATGTCTATCATATGAAGAGCGATACGACAGGACTTATTTAGCCTGACCCTGCACAGAATACAAAGGACTGTATATTGAAAGAGGGATGTCTTACCTTCGCTTTCTTCTTACAGTCGAATCAATGAAAACAAAATAAATACATGTTATATTTGTGTATTTACATGATTTGATTAAACAATAATTGCGTGTTCCAGCCTTACCTGACGTGCTTCAGAAAGCCAAAACCACTGTGCTTAGTGAAGCAGATTGTGAGGCCGAATGGGGAGCAGACAGCATCAATGCCGGGCATGTGTGTGTTTTTAACAAGGAGACCGGTTCATGCAATGTAAGTTATTATCTTCGCATGAACAAGGGCATCGATACATCATAAATAAAAAGAGAAGTAAAAATAACAAGATAGTATATTCCTGCTTTAATAGCAACACGAGCATTGACTGTATTTTTATGGTTTTGAAATTGCGTGATTAAACAAACAATTGTATTATATAGCCTAAACTACTTATTGTATCAAGACATTTTCACCAGGTATGTGGTAAGATAGACTACCTGTACAAAGTAATAAAGTGGTAAGACTCTCTATTGAAAATAACTTATATCCCACAAACTTGCTGTCCAAAATGAATTAGGACATTGTCGATATTCTTTACGTAGGGAGACAGTGGTGGACCGCTGACCTGTAACGGGGTGCTGGTGGGAGTGACGTCATGGGGCGCAGTGGGTTGTCCGGTGTCATCACCTAGTGTGTACACAAGAATCACACACTTTCTTCAATTCATTGCCGATTCATAGGCGTTTTGGATTTTGTACAAATATAGTTACATTTATGACAATAAAGAAACACAAAGAGAAGCATCGTGAAGATGGTGTTTGAACAGAATGGAACCATATCTCTGAAAAATTTAATTAACATTAGTTGCTCTTGTTTGAGAAAAACCAAATATATTCTTTTAAAAAAAAGAAGAGAATACAGTACCAAGGTGACATCAAAGCATCAATTTCATCGAAATATGAAAAAAGGTGGATTAAAAGTATAGGGAGAATAAGACAAAGAATGCCGGAAGGGTTAAAGCGTCTTTTACTCTATCTACAACGCCTGCAATATAAACATCCAAGCAATGTCATGTCCCCATAGCGAAAACTGGGGTAGTGACAAAAACAGAAACGACAAAACACAAACAAGATGATAATCAATGACCTGGATAGCTAAGCTGGTTGGGGCTTTGTGCTCTTGGTAGGGTCACCCAAACCAAACAGGTTGGAAGGTAGAGGTCAGACCAAGCAGCACCGTCCTTTGGCCGGGACGCAAATGCTAGGTTTGCACCGTTGTGCATACCTTTCTGGGGGGTTGGTATACAGGTGTCCGCCTTCGGGCCAGCCATTTTGTGCATTTCTCTGGAATGGTCGGGCTGTGGTAAATCCCCAGACTCCCATGTAAATAGTGCAGATTTTGTTTCTCTCCGTTCTTTCTCCTTTTTCACACCTTTAAAATTTAATTAAGCATTTGTTTTTGACGACCATTTGTTGGCCCTAATGACCTATCCTGTGTTGATGGGCAGTTAAGCATTTATAATAATAATAATAACTTGATCGTGAAAATATGATCCAATAAAACAATATGACAAGCGTAAAAGTGAGCCGAGATAATACACTTTATAACGGTTATGTTGTCATCAAATGGCGCGTATGTGGTTGATTCTTGTACACTTTGATAAATGCTATGTTAAAATAGGTTATATCACATCAAATAGCTCTGTTTATGTTGTTTTTAACAAAATACACTTGCCTGTTGGGGCTCACTATGCTTTTTATAACCTATTCATTTGATTTTTCGGCACTTGTTATGCCGAAATTCCCATCGCATTTCTTAAAGACCGAGACAGTTTAGATGCTTCACATGTCTTAATCGCGAATTAATAATATGTTGAAATTCATTTTTGTAAATTCGGGTCGAAATGTAAGCCTGCGTATAAAACCCGTTATACGGTAGAATATTTTCCAACGAGATCATGATGACATTTATGTATCTTTCTCTCTCTCCCCTCCCCCCCCCCCTCCTTGGTTGGAAGAGTTTCTGTCTACCCCCAGGCGGTAAAAAGATTATATTAATCACAATCACACAGCGAAAACGAAATTCATGTGAGATCATAATGGTGACCATAACATTTTTCCAAAGACATATCTTTAAAAAACTGTGTTGCAAGTTTGTCCGTCAGCAGTCGACGTTATCGCCGAATTCATGGCATTTGGAGCAGGCTCTACATAGCCGCACCAACTTTGCTATGTGAAAGTATGTATTACTATCAAGAAAAGCAAAGTTCATTATAGGAAAATCTAAACCGTATCTTTTGGTTAAGTAGTAAGTCGTCCCTTTTTGTCAAGTTGTAAGTTGTAAGTAAAGATCGAGAAAGCGCATGAAGTTAAAGAGTCCCTAGTGACCTTGATTTCAAGCTCCGTAGGGTAATAGGATCTTGATAGGCAGCATATCATCGATATATAACGATTGACCTTCATTTTGACGGCTTATACGGTAATATGAACGCAGTTGGCAGCGAACATATTCGTTATAAAGCGGTCCATTTTCGTTGCCAACTGCTTTCATAATACCGTGTGAAAGATTTAAACAGATATAAAAAAAAATGCATGATGAGTTGTTCCGAAAAATAACTGTCTTCTATTTGATCGACTATACCTGCCGTGTAGAATTGGGTTACATCCAAGTTACGTCACGTCCTGAACGTTGGAACTGGGCATGGAAAAGAAGTGTATGCATTGCAGTTAGATGTAACGGTAAACTTAATTTGATAACTATATTTACCTTGAATGTTGCATCCAGATATTGAAAACCAGGTAAACAGAATAACGAGAAAGACTATCGGCCTTTCCCCCTCTATTCGTCCTATTGTTAACCTCCTTCATCATATTCCGTCTTTTCGTATTGCAGAGTTATCTGCTCTTGTGAGCAGGTATTGATTGTTACGTCACTTGTTTGTGAGAGTAACGTCATCAATGTTTGAGAAAACGACGTAATTTTCTCACACAAACCAATGAGGTAACAATCAATACCTGCTCACAAGAGAAGATAACTCTGCAATACGCAAAGACGGAATATGATCCAGGCAAAGTTGAATTGGGCGACACTTCTTGTAATTTATCGAGTTCTTTAATCCGGATTTCATATACAACATTTTCTTGTCAATCATATAACCGGGATTCAAACTGTAGCCTCAAATTGATATACTGTTGTTATTACCAAAAGAGTGGCCTGGTCAATGGACCTTTTTTGGCCGAAAACCGTGAGTTAGAAAATGAAAAGAAGGGGAGGTAATTGTATGTACGAGATACCACAATACCTCTCTAGGGTTTTGCCTACAGCGGAACACGCATCCTTAAACCTACCCACCTTTTCTATAAGTTCGTTAGGGTAAACGTGGTTAAAATGCAATGGGTTCAAGGAAACTTCTTCCAGTGCGTTTACATTTTTTTATAAAGGAAATAAAGAATGTTCAGGACTCCGTAAAGGGGTGAACCTTGCTTTGGTCGATTTCATGCAGTGATAAACAGAGTTTGTCTTGATACAAATGTAATGAACCGCGATGGAAACCAGACGTGGCTTGAAAGGACGAACCGATTTGATATGGCAGTTGGCTGTTCCAATGGACTGCATTTCATATATGACGTGACGCCATGTTTTGAACTGGGGGTAGGGCACTGACACATGAGGCACAATGGGTAGCTGGAGGGAGATTTTCTAGGACAGTACACGAGTTGTCACTACTATTCAACGAAACGTCAGTTACAGTAGTATATTGTTTGTGGATGGTTTGTCGACATTAACGTATTATGTTGTTGTTATCACAACACAAGCGGTCAACACTAACACCGGGTAACAATGAATACGAATGTTAACAATTACAAAATGTCGAAGTTAAAAAGGAATTTTGGCGTAATGGGTCATTTTTTAGCCTCATAAAAAGTAAAAGATTTCAGCTTGAATTTATTTACGAATTTCTGTTAAAAACATCACATTGGTATATTGTGGCTATCTTTTTTGGTGCACATTTTATACAATGCGCATGCGTAGATGCCCTACCATAGCAATAAAATTGCGTTGCTATGCAGAAATAGACGAAATAAGGTGTTTTGGATAGTAAGCATGCAGAAATGAAGGCCTGCGCACGTGACAAACAAAACTTCCTTTTTACGAATAAACACTGGTTTGACAATGTTTAATTGACGAGTCCACCACAAGCTAAAAATGATGATTGAAGTTGACGAATACAGGCTGTGAACAATCGATTTGACAACCGGTAAAGGAGATATGGCATAAAAATAGAGGTACAAGCACACACTTTTCATGATAAAATGCGACAATATCGTGCACTTTTTACATTGAAAATTTTGAAGCAAATTAACTACTTTTCAATGCCTCCGCATGCACCAACCAAACAATTTTAGATGGACATGCTTAAACATTATAAAACCATTATTCATTTACAGAAAGGAAATGCTGTTCACATGCGCAGTCTTTCATTGCTGCATGATAACTGCCCAAAAACACCACGTTAGGACATCGACTGATGGGCAGTGAAAGCATCTGTACCACGAAAGATGCCATTTGACTGTTCATTCGGCTAAATATGACCTATGACGCCCGAAGTCTTTTCTCGTGTGACCGGAAAGGAATAAAATGAACGGAAACTTTGTAAATCGGGACATCTTGCATATTTTATTGACGTCACCACATAAACAATTAGTCTTTTTCACTAACTGGGACAGTCTTCAATAGCTAACGGCCAATTATCCTAACAAATTGTGAAAGGATTATTGAAAATTGCAGCAAAAGTCAGTGATATACCAATTATTTATATATACCAAAGTAGTAGGTTGGTTAACGGCCGAGTAACATTAAAGTCATATCGGATCTGGCAACATTACTAAGTGTTTGGTTAAGTTTTATTTTGTTAACGTCCTATTAATATATAAAGTCATTGAAGGACGTGTCCCAATGTGTGTTGTGTAAGGGTGCGTGGGTGAATGTGTGATGGAGACAGGGTTGGAATATTTGTCATCTTGTGATAGCGCGGATCAGATGCCGACATTATAGTGCTACCTCACGGAAAAACCATGCCGCCCGGTCACATTATACTGACAAGGACTGAACCAGTTGTTGCCATTACCCGTAATGCTGAACGATAAGCAAGGAATAGTAACTACCATTTATAAGGACTTTGGTATGTACCTGCCTGGGGACAGAACCGATTGACTTCCTCCTCTGGGCGAACGCTTAACATTAAAGCCAGAAGTGAGATTTTGCCAAACAAGGCGCTAGGAAAGAAAAGGTAGAATAGACGTAAAAAGAAAGATAAAGATCCTGAATATTGCAATTGGTGCAGTAGATTCATTTTGAATATTTATTCGTCTGGTAGTCGAACTGAAGTGCAAGAATTAGCAGAACAGCAGGCTGCTGCCACCCTTTTGACCTTTTTTGGAACCATCGGTGAAAAGTTGTGTATGAGAAGGGTACTTCAAAATGCACTCCCGAAAGGAGGATTTGTGTTCTTCGGGCATTACCTGGATTTCCCACGCTCATGTAATGTAAAATTTAAATCAGGTGTTTGTATGGTCCATAGCGGAACATCAGATATGTTGAATTCAGCTATGTCAGTCAACTTTATGTTGATATATTGCAGAAAATTTAAAATTCGGATACTGAATGTTGGCAGAGGTTTTTGGTTTTGTGTAAACATGTTTTGGTATTTTGGGTTGAATATTTGGTCAAAAGGGAATTTTTAGGGTTTGATTTTAATTGAGCCGCAAACTATAATGCAAGCTTTATCCTCCGTCATAAAGGGATGGTTTATTCGCCTCCATGTACAGGCTTTTTACAGATGTTGTTCGAATAACTCCAAGGGCTAGACGTAGCCCTTGGTTTTGGATTGGGTTTAGCATCTGCAGGTAAGAACTGCATGCCGATCCGTAAACCAAAGACACATAATCGAGTTGTGTTCAAATAAGTGATCTGTATAGGCGTAAAAGCATTTCACGGTCTGCTCCCCAATCAGTGTGAGAAATGTCTCGTAGAAGGTTTAATGTCTTGGAACACTTATCTTTCAGATACTTTGTATGTCGTATGAAAGAGTTTCGAATAAAAAATGGGGACGAAAAATTTGTTAAGCAACAGGAATTTTACTGCCATCAAGTGTAAGATTTGGGTCATTGTCTCTAAATCTAAAAGTGTGTGCTTTTCGTTTCTGACAGAAATGCATGCACACACTTTTAGATTTAGAGAACTTGAGGCCATTTTCGTCTGCCCAAATTTGTTATTTGTTTAAACTTTGTTGGAGTTCTATCCTGTGCGTGTTCTTACATGTAGATCTGGAACAGATCAAAAAGGCATACATAAATTACGACGACTATGTAATTTATTTTAAAACCAAAAAGGGTGACTGATAGGATTCCACCCTGTGAGACTCCCATTTCTGTTTTAGCTTTCAGAAAAGGTTGAAACAACATGGACTTTGAAGTGTCTATCTGATAGGTAATTAGGTATGAAATTGGGGAGTTCTCCACGCATACTAAGATCGTGAATATCTTTCATGATACCATACTGCCATGTAGTATCATAGGCCTTCTCCAAATCGAAGAACACAGCAACAATTAAGGTGTTCCCTCTTGGCGAAAGCCTCTCTCATGAATGTCTCGAGTCTGATGAGATGGTCATTTGTCCCTCTTCTGTTTCTCAAACCGCTTTGAAAAGAGGGATAATATATCGTTGGCCTCAAGAAACCAAACCGGTCTTGTATTTATCATCCATTCTAACGTTTTTCATACACAACTTGTTAAAGAAATAGGCCAATAGTTGTTTGGGTCAGTAGCATCTTTTCCCGGTTTCGGGATAGGAATAATTGTAGCATCCCGCCACAAATCTGGAATCTTTTCGGAAAGTAGACTTGGTTGAATATGTATAAAAGGTATCTTAAAGGGACATCTCGTAAAGAGCCATATTTTTTGAATGAATGTATGTGTTGTATGCACTAGTACTTATATTACCTTGCTATCCCTATATTCATAGTCCGTTTCACATGTCCACTTTGACCACTTTAATTGTTCGGGAAAGCCTTGTTAAAAATAGCGCCAATAACTTCACGTGACGGTTTTGAAACGAGGCAGTAAACACAGGTGGTCTGACCGAAATGCATAGTTTCCAAAGGAGCCCCCAATGAGTGGCCGTCAGGCAACTGCAAATTCTTACCGCACTATGAAACCAAGGAATATGATTGCTAAGTCCCCTAAGCAGCAATTATCCATCATCAGATGTTAATTGAACACATGCCAATATTCAGAATTGAAATGAAGAAATATTTGTTGGAATCTCGGCATTATTTATAGACACCAGGAAATATCTATAACCGGAATGTGACCGGTACAATTGAGTACGGGGCTAAACACTTTCCCTCAACCATGGGACACACCTTTCTTCACGAGACGAATATCCTTTTGCATTATATAAAAACTGTTTGTGGCTTGTTTTTTTGATTACAACTCTATGTCTTTCGCCACTTTTTTCTAGACCATGCATTATATATATTTATGTATACTCTCTTTCCCACTTTCGCTGTCTTCTTACGCTTAGTAAGTCATACTAGACATCACACACACTAAACTGTATGGCAAAACCACTACGTGTACATGTAGAATATGTGTCAGATATGGAACGTGTTGAGATACTTGATAATCATGTTTCCAATACTTTACAGAGATTAAAGCATACTTGTCAATGGACCCCTTTTTATATTAAGATAACTTTTATTTAATCAGTTCCTTTTGTCCGAAACAGAAGCCGTAAACTTATCGGCAGCACGCGCCAAACAAATGACTTTCCCTCGTTTTCGATGCGTATCCGTTTCTATCTGAAATCGAAAATTAATTACTTAAAGAAATAAAGTTGTTAGATGATAAAAACATTATAAGTCAACATCATGTGAAAACATTAACTGTTGAAACATTACGATTTAAAAAGTACTTTTGTTATGCGATCCTATTAACTAGTAGGCGCTTCCTCCTTAGTTATTCATTCTGAACCGTCATTTTGATATATTTAAATCTTGAATATAAATAAAACAAAATCGTTTACTTCAGCAATATAATTAAATCATTTTACTGAACCCGGGAATATTATAAATTATATAAATCTAATAGCGCACGTATCTTATTTGACCCCGAGTACCGACAGAGGAGAGAACAGAATACGCCGTGGCCGTACAGCACAGCAGGAGGGCCCCATAGCAAAATCAAACCACGGAATTAGATTAGTAAGTCTGTGATCAAACTAACCAGTCATTTATACCTTCCTTTCGCATGAACTACTGTATATAAAAAACGCAAAGCAAACTCTCTTCGATACATGCACATTAATATAAGAAAATAAATTCATCTGTGTTCCAACTTAGTCAAAGATACTAGCGAAGTTAATATCTTTAGATATGTATTCATCACATAAACAGCATTTCTGTCGATTCCATTTCAGCTTTATACCAGCTATCCTGACTAACTGCTAGTTTCGAATTTTGAATACTTCTCACCAAAAATAATGATTACGTAACGTAATCCTTGCGCTATCTTTTGACCATTTGGCAACTTTTCGCTTCGTAGCTTACGCAGTAACGGTTTTCACTCGCAAACACTTGCCACGGTGAGTTATTTTGTTTACAATGAAATGGCATGATATGCGCATGCGTTGATAGCTCTGACGCAGGGAAATCCTTGAATAAAACGTTTGTAGAAATCACGATAATTATCTTAGTATTTGTCACTTTTATGAATATACATGTAATACCTTCTGTCTCCGCCTATATTAGCAAAATCCAATCGATATTTTCCATATGGAGATATTTGTATGCAGATATGAAGAAAAAAAGACAAAACAAAAATAATAAAATGTTTTTACTTCACCGTGATTTCCCTTTAATGACGAGTTAGGTAGATTTTTTAGTAATTGATATGGAATATCATCTGGACCTGAAGCAGCGTCATGTGATCAACAAGCTCCCGTAGGATAAATGGTTCATTGTAACTCTCCTTGTTTGATTATTTAAAATTTAGCCGTTTCTGTTCTTTTTCCTTCTTCAAAGACTGGAATTTTCAGAGTGATTTAAAGATCCCCCCCCCCCCCCCTGGCCCCAGGGGTCGAACCAACTTCATTTATTTAAGAAATGATTGCCCTCCTCTAATGATAAGTAGCTTCCCCGTTGTCCCTAGTTGTGCATGTTTTTTTGAGACTGATCAGAAAAACAAAATGGTAGATAGGCAGTCATCTTGGATTTTGTCAGTGGATTTTGTTATTGCTATTACTCAGGAAGTAATGGACAGATCTTTATCAAATCTGATATGTAGGTCGTGCATGTTTACTTTTAAGACTGATCAGATAAACAAAATGGCCGATAGACGGACATTTTATTTTATTTTTTTTATATTGGTTTTTCCCCCCAAGTTTTTTGTTACATCTACATTAAACGGACATTACGCACAAACTCTCACTTGTAGACAGAAGCATGCGTTTCTCAATCATAGTCATTTATACACAACATCATCATCATCGTCCATACACAGTGACAAAAATCATCATCATTATCATCATCATCATAATTACTAGTACTGTCACCATCATCATCATAATCTATACGTAATGATCATCTTATTCATCCTCCTCCTCTATGTAAAAATTGTATAATGTCAAACATCATTCATCATCATCATCATCATCATCATCTGTGCATAGTTACAAACATCATCAACATAAGCATGATAGATAATCTATCACACCCATGCTCTGCCTAAAACAACATACTTCACATAGTATATCATTTATATACTAGAACATACACTCAATCTTACACACACACACACACACCATAGACAAAATAGAATCACAGGGTCGAGAGAAGAAGCAGGAAAAAAATAAAAGGGGAGGGGGGGGGGAAATAGGAGAGGGAGAGGGAGAGAGAGAGAGAGAGAGAGAGAGAGAGAGAGAGAGAGATCTGGACCAGTAAAATAACAAAAGATTTAAATAAGTTAATTAAGAAAAATTATCTAGGAATCGAGCAGAGACGGAGAACATGAAAAATATTAAAAGCTGTTTTTACCATGGCATTATTAAAATTACACTTCCGCATAGTGACATTGACAGTTTGTAAGTGCTATTTCTCAGGAATAACTTTTTCAAAATTGATATGAAGGTTCCGATTGATCCCTAGTTGTGCGTGTTATATATATAAGACTGATCATAAAACAAAATGGCCGAAGGAAGACCTTAAGAGATCTTTCTCATATTGCAATGATCGGTTCTATTTATGTCACATTACATACAGTATTAGTAAATTTGTGAAATGACAGACTCACTTTGAAGGCTATATTTTATACACAGCAGTATTAAGTTCAGATCAAAAGTTACATGAAGGTGCAGTTACTGTTAACAGGACTTGATCAAACAGTTTAGAGAAAGGAAGAAAAATAACAAGCTGACAAAGAACTAATGAAGATGGTACAATGGTGGGCGCCAAGAACCCTCTGGGATATCTTGTTTTTATACAATCTCTTGGCTTACTTCCGTTTGATAAAAAAAAACTTGTTTTAGTATTGTTGATATCTTTTCCTTAGAGACCTGCTTAAAGGATTTTAATAGATAATGTTTTATATATGTCCAAAATAAAAGGAAGATTTCAGCTGTGAAGCCGGATGGTCAGGGTCTGTTATTAATCTTAAGACTTTTGACCAGTGTTCTTAGTTCTTATTCATGTAGCAGTGTCATTATTTAATGGCAATGTATTATTTATTTTAGTTGGATATAATAATAATAATATCTGATTGTAATGTAATGATTACATGCACGTGTCACAGTAATGGTTGCAATTCCGCCTTTTGAGTGTTGCCAAAAAGTTCTAAAATGGAGGATATGGGAACATAACGTTCTAGTTTCTATAATTTAGGGATTGCAATTTGGACTGTCACTTAAAGCCCTACACTAGTCTAAATTTATATCCTATACTCCGTGGCGGCTAGCAATTAGCCTACTCTTTTTCGAAAGCCAGTAGAGTGATCTTTAACGTGCAAGGCGTGACTCTCCTTACACCGGACCCCCATTTAACGTCTCTTCCGAAGGACAAGAAGGTTAGAGGATAGCGTGACAAGGGTCAGGGGTTATTCTATTTTTATAACTTTGTGTGGTGGTCAGCTATTGGTCGGTGCGAGGCTGCGCAGTGAACTGCGCGCAAATAGAAAATCACTCCCGTGCAAGGCTTTATTGATGTTTTTTATTTCGCGTTTTTCAATTTTTGGACTGCTTGGCCACATATTACTTTAATTGTAAGTAGAACGTAGGTTTAAGGATTGTTTACATATGTACTGTGTTAATATTGTAATGCAGATCGGTTTCAATTCTATATATTTTGTTAATTAATTGAATTCTTCAATTAATTGGAATTTGAATTTCGTCCCATTTTGTAACTCTTTAATAAGTTTAGGAACAATGAATTTGGTCGTTCGATTAATTGTAATTGTTAAATTTCCTTACTTGTAATATCACCACACTGTGTACACCAGTACGAGTTGTTTCCCTTGGATTAAGACCCTTTTCCCTATGAAAAGGTAGGTTGTGTTTTGTGAACCTTTTTATATTTGAAACTGGTTGTAAAGCGTGCGTATGATTCTTATATTGTGATAAGTATCAGTCGGTGGTAATATGCTAGTATATCTGTTGTATTAACTGATGTAGATTTGATTTGAGTTGTGAGCATCGTAAGCGTTATTCGCCTACTATATTAGTATATGTTTAATTTACTTGTAACGATTGCGACTGAGTTGTTCAGTATTTGTAAATAGTAGCATGTATATAGTGAAGCGAGAAATTGTCAGGTGCGTTAACCAGTCTGGTATCGTGAGTTGGAACATTCCATTGTGTAAATGCTCAATGTACTTATTGTTGTTATATTGTTTCTAGGGTATTTAATGACCATGGAATAAATGATGAACCGAGCACAGTGTTGTCAGTGCACTTTACGAGTACCAATGATCCTAGAGAGTAGCAACAAACTACATTTATATAAATTATCAGAAGTTGATTAAGGTTTACTTTGTTTCTATCAACCTCCTGATAAAAATAAACATCCCTACAGGTCGGGGATCGAGAAAAAGAATGGACCTATTCCTCACTGCATGTATCGTAAGAGGCGACTAATACAAGAGGCTCAATGGGCCTGAATCGCTCACCTGGTATTAATCTCACACTTGTAATCTTAAAAGTGGACTAAAATGCAGCTACAGGAAGAATATCAGTGTTTGATTCACAAGAGCCTATTAAAAGATTTAAACATATGACGCCTGTGACCTTGAATGTCGAACAAGGACATTAGGTTGAACAAAGTTTAAAGTCTTCCAACCCAGCATGCTTTTGGCAAAATATCATAAACCTGGACCTATTGGTTATACAGAACAAGTCATTTAAAGATTTAAACATATATTGACCAATGTGACCTTGAATATGGGCGAAGGTCATTCATTTTGACAAAATTGGTAGCGCTTCATCCCAGCCTGTTAATGACCAAATATCATCGGCCCCTGTGACCTTGAATATATGTAAAGATCATTGATTTGAATAAACTTGGTTGCCCTTTATCCCAGCATGCTACTGGCCAAATAGCATCATTCTAAGACTTTCGGTTATTGAGAAGAAGTTGTTTAAAGGTTTTAAACATATTTGACCCCTGTGACCTTGAAAATAAGTAAAGGTCAATCATTTGAACAAACTTGGTAGCCCTTTATCCTGGCATGTTATTGGCCAAATATCATTATCCTAGGCTTCTTAGTTATTCAGAAGTAGTTGTGTAAGGGTTTTAAACATATTTGACCCCTGTGACCTTGAAAATGGACGAAGGTCATTCATTTGAACAAACCTGGTAGCCCTTTATCCTGGCATGTTACTGGCCAAATATCATTATCCTAGGCTTCTTAGTTATTCAGAAGTAGTTGTTTAAAGATTTGTTAAGACAATTGACCCCTGTGACCTTGAAAGTGGACGAAGGTCATTCATTTGAACAAACCTGGTAGCCCTTTATCCTGGCATGTTACTGGCCAAATATCATTAGCCTTGGCCTCTTTGTTGTTCAGAAGAAGCTGTATAAATTTATAGTATGCTATTTTAACAAGAACCCAATGGGCCTGAATTGCTCACCTGGTATTAATCTCACACTTGTAATCTTTAAAGTGGACTAAAATGCAGCTACAGGAAGAATATCAGTGTTTGACTCATAAGAGCCTATTAAAAGATTTAAACATATGACGCCTGTGACCTTGAATGTAGAAAAAGGACATTAGGTTGAACAGAGTTTAAAGTCTTCCAACCAAGCATGCTTTTGGCAAAATATCATAACCCTGGATCTATTGGTTATACAGAACAAGTCATTTAAAGATTTAAACATATATTGACCACTGTGACCTTGAATATGGGCGAAGGTCATTCATTTTGACAAAATTGGTAGCCCTTCATCCCAGCCTGTTAATGACCAAATATCATCGGCCCCTGTGACCTTGAATATATGTAAAGGTCATTCATTTGAATAAACCTGGTTGCCCTTTATCCCAGCATGCTACTGGCCAAATATCATCATCCTAAGACTTTCGGTTATTGAGAAGAAGTTGTTTAAAGGTTTTTAACATATTTAACCCCTGTGACCTTGACAATAAGTAAAGGTCATTCATTTGAACAAACTTGGTAGCCCTTCATCCTGGCATATTACTGGCCAAATATCATTATCCTAGGCCTCTTAGTTATTCAGAAGAAGTTGTTTAAAGGTTTTTAACATATTTGACCCCTGTGACCTTGAATAAAAGTCAAGGTCATTCATTCGAACAAACTTGGTAGCCCTTTATCACAGCATGCTACTGGCCAAATAGCATCATCATCGGCCTTTTGGTAATTGAGAAGAAGTTGTTTAACATATTTGACCCCTGTGACCTTGAATATAGGTAAAGGTCATTCATTTGAACAAACTTGGTAGCCCTTCATTCTAGCATGTTACTGGCCAAATATCATTAGCCTTGGTCTCTTTGTTCAGAAGAAGTTGTATAAAGATTTTTAAGACAATTGACCCCTGTGACCTTGAAAATGGACAAAGGTCATTCATTTGAACAAACTTGGTAGCCTTTCATCACAGCATACTACTGGCCAAATAGCATCATCATAGGCCTTTTGGTTATTGAGAAGAAGTTGTTTAAAGGTTTTTTAACATATTTGACCCCTGTGACCTTGAATATAAGTAAAGGTTATTCATTTGAACAAACCTGGTAGCCCTTCATTCTAGCATGTTACTGGCCAAATATTATTAGCCTTGGCCTCTTTGTTATTCAGAAGAAGTTGTATAAAGATTTAAGACAATTGACCCCTGTGACCTTGAAAATGGACGAAGGTCATTCATTTGAACAAACTTGGTAGCCTTTCATCACAGCATACTACTGGCCAAATAGCATCATCATAGGCCTTTTGGTTATTGAGAAGTTGTTCAAAGGTTTTTAACATATTTGACCCCTGTGACCTTGAATATAAGTAAAGGTCATTCATTTGAACAAACCTGGTAGCCCTTCATTCTAGCATGTTACTGGCCAAATAT